>NC_080670.1:124163375-124393673 GCF_030247195.1 Topomyia yanbarensis | reverse complement strand
TTCAAAAATTCAAAAATTCAAAAATTCAAAAATTCAAAAATTCAAAAATTCAAAATTCAAAAATTCAAAAATTCAAAAATTCAAAAATTCAAAAATTCAAAAATTCAAAAATTCAAAAATTCAAAAATTCAAAAATTCAAAAATTCAAAAATTCAAAAATTCAAAAATTCAAAAATTCAAAAATTCAAAAAATTCAAAAATTCAAAAATTCAAAATTCAAAAATTCAAAAATTCAAAAATTCAAAAATTCAAAAATTCAAAAATTCAAAAATTCAAAAATTCAAAAATTCAAAAATTCAAAAATTCAAAAATTCAAAAATTCAAAAATTCAAAAATTCAAAAATTCAAAATTCAAAAATTCAAAAATTCAAAAATTCAAAAATTCAAAAATTCAAAAATTCAAAAATTCAAAAATTCAAAAATTCAAAAATTCAAAAATTCAAAAATTCAAAATTCAAAAATTCAAAAATTCAAAAATTCAAAAATTCAAAAATTCAAAAATTCAAAAATTCAAAAATTCAAAAATTCAAAAATTCAAAAATTCAAAAATTCAAAAATTCAAAATTCAAAAATTCAAAAATTCAAAATTCAAAAATTCAAAAATTCAAAAATTCAAAATTCAAAAATTCAAAAATTCAAAAATTCAAAATTCAAAAATTCAAAAATTCAAAAATTCAAAAATTCAAAAATTCAAAAATTCAAAATTCAAAATTCAAAAATTCAAAAATTCAAAAATTCAAAAATTCAAAAATTCAAAAATTCAAAAATTCAAAAATTCAAAAATTCAAAAATTCAAAAATTCAAAATTCAAAATTCAAAAATTCAAAAATTCAAAAATTCAAAAATTCAAAAATTCAAAAATTCAAAAATTCAAAAATTCAAAATTCAAAAATTCAAAAATTCAAAAATTCAAAATTCAAAAATTCAAAAATTCAAAAATTCAAAAATTCAAAAATTCAAAAATTCAAAAATTCAAAAATTCAAAAATTCAAAAATTCAAAAATTCAAAAATTCAAAAATTCAAAATTCAAAAATTCAAAAATTCAAAAATTCAAAAATTCAAAAATTCAAAAATTCAAAAATTCAAAAATTCAAAAATTCAAAAATTCAAAAATTCAAAAATTCAAAAATTCAAAATTCAAAAATTCAAAATTCAAAAATTCAAAAATTCAAAAATTCAAAAATTCAAAAATTCAAAAATTCAAAATTCAAAATTCAAAAATTCAAAAATTCAAAAATTCAAAAATTCAAAAATTCAAAAATTCAAAAATTCAAAAATTCAAAAATTCAAAAATTCAAAAATTCAAAAATTCAAAAATTCAAAAATTCAAAAATTCAAAAATTCAAAAATTCAAAAATTCAAAAATTCAAAATTCAAAAATTCAAAAATTCAAAAATTCAAAAATTCAAAAATTCAAAATTCAAAAATTCAAAAATTCAAAAATTCAAAAATTCAAAAATTCAAAAATTCAAAAATTCAAAATTCAAAAATTCAAAAATTCAAAAATTCAAAAAATTCAAAAATTCAAAAATTCAAAAATTCAAAAATTCAAAAATTCAAAAATTCAAAAATTCAAAAATTCAAAAATTCAAAAATTCAAAAATTCAAAAATTCAAAAATTCAAAAATTCAAAAATTCAAAAATTCAAAAATTCAAAAATTCAAAAATTCAAAAATTCAAAAATTCAAAAATTCAAAAATTCAAAAATTCAAAAATTCAAAAATTCAAAAATTCAAAAATTCAAAAATTCAAAAATTCAAAAATTCAAAAATTCAAAAATTCAAAAATTCAAAAATTCAAAAATTCAAAAATTCAAAAATTCAAAAATTCAAAAATTCAAAAATTCAAAAATTCAAAAATTCAAAAATTCAAAAATTCAAAAATTCAAAAATTCAAAAATTCAAAAATTCAAAAATTCAAAAATTCAAAAATTCAAAAATTCAAAAATTCAAAAATTCAAAAATTCAAAAATTCAAAAATTCAAAAATTCAAAAATTCAAAAATTCAAAAATTCAAAAATTCAAAAATTCAAAAATTCAAAAATTCAAAAATTCAAAAATTCAAAAATTCAAAATTCAAAAATTCAAAAATTCAAAAATTCAAAAATTCAAAAATTCAAAAATTCAAAAATTCAAAAATTCAAAAATTCAAAAATTCAAAAATTCAAAAATTCAAAAATTCAAAAATTCAAAAATTCAAAAATTCAAAAATTCAAAAATTCAAAAATTCAAAAATTCAAAAATTCAAAAATTCAAAAATTCAAAAATTCAAAAATTCAAAAATTCAAAAATTCAAAAATTCAAAAATTCAAAAATTCAAAAATTCAAAAATTCAAAAATTCAAAAATTCAAAAATTCAAAAATTCAAAAATTCAAAAATTCAAAAATTCAAAAATTCAAAAATTCAAAAATTCAAAAATTCAAAAATTCAAAAATTCAAAAATTCAAAAATTCAAAAATTCAAAAATTCAAAAATTCAAAAATTCAAAAATTCAAAAATTCAAAAATTCAAAAATTCAAAAATTCAAAAATTCAAAAATTCAAAAATTCAAAAATTCAAAAATTCAAAAATTCAAAAATTCAAAAATTCAAAAATTCAAAAATTCAAAAATTCAAAAATTCAAAAATTCAAAAATTCAAAAATTCAAAAATTCAAAAATTCAAAAATTCAAAAATTCAAAAATTCAAAAATTCAAAAATTCAAAAATTCAAAAATTCAAAAATTCAAAAATTCAAAAATTCAAAAATTCAAAAATTCAAAAATTCAAAAATTCAAAAATTCAAAAATTCAAAAATTCAAAAATTCAAAAATTCAAAAATTCAAAAATTCAAAAATTCAAAAATTCAAAAATTCAAAAATTCAAAAATTCAAAAATTCAAAAATTCAAAAATTCAAAAATTCAAAAATTCAAAAATTCAAAAATTCAAAAATTCAAAAATTCAAAAATTCAAAAATTCAAAAATTCAAAAATTCAAAAATTCAAAAATTCAAAAATTCAAAAATTCAAAAATTCAAAAATTCAAAAATTCAAAAATTCAAAAATTCAAAAATTCAAAAATTCAAAAATTCAAAAATTCAAAAATTCAAAAATTCAAAAATTCAAAAATTCAAAAATTCAAAAATTCAAAAATTCAAAAATTCAAAGATTCAAAAATTCAAAAATTCAAAAATTCAAAAATTCAAAAATTCAAAAATTCAAAAATTCAAAAATTCAAAAATTCAAAAATTCAAAAATTCAAAAATTCAAAAATTCAAAAATTCAAAAATTCAAAAATTCAAAAATTCAAAAATTCAAAAATTCAAAAATTCAAAAATTCAAAAATTCAAAAATTCAAAAATTCAAAAATTCAAAAATTCAAAAATTCAAAAATTCAAAAATTCAAAAATTCAAAAATTCAAAAATTCAAAAATTCAAAAATTCAAAAATTCAAAAATTCAAAAATTCAAAAATTCAAAAATTCAAAAATTCAAAAATTCAAAAATTCAAAAATTCAAAAATTCAAAAATTCAAAAATTCAAAAATTCAAAAATTCAAAAATTCAAAAATTCAAAAATTCAAAAATTCAAAAATTCAAAAATTCAAAAATTCAAAAATTCAAAAATTCAAAAATTCAAAAATTCAAAAATTCAAAAATTCAAAAATTCAAAAATTCAAAAATTCAAAAATTCAAAAATTCAAAAATTCAAAAATTCAAAAATTCAAAAATTCAAAATTCAAAAATTCAAAAATTCAAAAATTCAAAAATTCAAAATTCAAAAATTCAAAAATTCAAAAATTCAAAAATTCAAAATTCAAAATTCAAAAATTCAAAAATTCAAAAATTCAAAAATTCAAAAATTCAAAAATTCAAAAATTCAAAAATTCAAAAATTCAAAAATTCAAAAATTCAAAAATTCAAAAATTCAAAAATTCAAAAATTCAAAAATTCAAAAATTCAAAAATTCAAAAATTCAAAAATTCAAAAATTCAAAAATTCAAAAATTCAAAAATTCAAAAATTCAAAAATTCAAAAATTCAAAAATTCAAAAATTCAAAAATTCAAAATTCAAAAATTCAAAAATTCAAAAATTCAAAATTCAAAATTCAAAAATTCAAAAATTCAAAAATTCAAAAATTCAAAAATTCAAAAATTCAAAAATTCAAAAATTCAAAAATTCAAAAATTCAAAAATTCAAAAATTCAAAAATTCAAAAATTCAAAAATTCAAAAATTCAAAAATTCAAAAATTCAAAAATTCAAAAATTCAAAAATTCAAAAATTCAAAAATTCAAAAATTCAAAAATTCAAAAATTCAAAAATTCAAAAATTCAAAAATTCAAAAATTCAAAAATTCAAAAATTCAAAAATTCAAAAATTCAAAAATTCAAAAATTCAAAAATTCAAAAATTCAAAAATTCAAAAATTCAAAAATTCAAAATTCAAAAATTCAAAAATTCAAAAATTCAAAAATTCAAAAATTCAAAAATTCAAAAATTCAAAAATTCAAAAATTCAAAAATTCAAAAATTCAAAAATTCAAAAATTCAAAAATTCAAAAATTCAAAAATTCAAAAATTCAAAAATTCAAAAATTCAAAAATTCAAAATTCAAAAATTCAAAAATTCAAAAATTCAAAAATTCAAAAATTCAAAAATTCAAAAATTCAAAAATTCAAAAATTCAAAAATTCAAAAATTCAAAAATTCAAAAATTCAAAAATTCAAAAATTCAAAAATTCAAAAATTCAAAAATTCAAAAATTCAAAAATTCAAAAATTCAAAAATTCAAAAATTCAAAATTCAAAAATTCAAAAATTCAAAAATTCAAAAATTCAAAAATTCAAAAATTCAAAAATTCAAAAATTCAAAAATTCAAAAATTCAAAAATTCAAAATTCAAAAATTCAAAAATTCAAAGATTCAAAAATTCAAAAATTCAAAAATTCAAAAATTCAAAAATTCAAAAATTCAAAATTCAAAAATTCAAAAATTCAAAAATTCAAAAATTCAAAAATTCAAAAATTCAAAAATTCAAAAATTCAAAAATTCAAAAATTCAAAAATTCAAAAATTCAAAAATTCAAAAATTCAAAAATTCAAAAATTCAAAAATTCAAAAATTCAAAAATTCAAAAATTCAAAAATTCAAAAATTCAAAAATTCAAAAATTCAAAAATTCAAAAATTCAAAAATTCAAAAATTCAAAAATTCAAAAATTCAAAAATTCAAAAATTCAAAAATTCAAAAATTCAAAAATTCAAAAATTCAAAAATTCAAAAATTCAAAAATTCAAAAATTCAAAAATTCAAAAATTCAAAAATTCAAAAATTCAAAAATTCAAAAATTCAAAAATTCAAAAATTCAAAAATTCAAAAATTCAAAAATTCAAAAATTCAAAAATTCAAAAATTCAAAAATTCAAAAATTCAAAAATTCAAAAATTCAAAAATTCAAAAATTCAAAAATTCAAAAATTCAAAAATTCAAAAATTCAAAAATTCAAAAATTCAAAAATTCAAAAATTCAAAAATTCAAAAATTCAAAAATTCAAAAATTCAAAAATTCAAAAATTCAAAAATTCAAAAATTCAAAAATTCAAAAATTCAAAAATTCAAAAATTCAAAAATTCAAAAATTCAAAAATTCAAAAATTCAAAAATTCAAAAATTCAAAAATTCAAAAATTCAAAAATTCAAAAATTCAAAAATTCAAAAATTCAAAAATTCAAAAATTCAAAAATTCAAAAATTCAAAAATTCAAAAATTCAAAAATTCAAAAATTCAAAAATTCAAAAATTCAAAAATTCAAAAATTCAAAATTCAAAAATTCAAAAATTCAAAAATTCAAAAATTCAAAAATTCAAAAATTCAAAAATTCAAAAATTCAAAAATTCAAAAATTCAAAAATTCAAAAATTCAAAAATTCAAAAATTCAAAAATTCAAAAATTCAAAAATTCAAAAATTCAAAAATTCAAAAATTCAAAAATTCAAAAATTCAAAAATTCAAAAATTCAAAAATTCAAAAATTCAAAAATTCAAAAATTCAAAAATTCAAAAATTCAAAAATTCAAAAATTCAAAAATTCAAAAATTCAAAAATTCAAAAATTCAAAAATTCAAAAATTCAAAAATTCAAAAATTCAAAAATTCAAAAATTCAAAAATTCAAAAATTCAAAAATTCAAAAATTCAAAAATTCAAAAATTCAAAAATTCAAAAATTCAAAAATTCAAAAATTCAAAAATTCAAAAATTCAAAAATTCAAAAATTCAAAAATTCAAAAATTCAAAATTCAAAAATTCAAAAATTCAAAAATTCAAAAATTCAAAAATTCAAAAATTCAAAAATTCAAAAATTCAAAAATTCAAAAATTCAAAAATTCAAAAATTCAAAAATTCAAAAATTCAAAAATTCAAAAATTCAAAAATTCAAAAATTCAAAAATTCAAAAATTCAAAAATTCAAAAATTCAAAAATTCAAAAATTCAAAAATTCAAAAATTCAAAAATTCAAAAATTCAAAAATTCAAAAATTCAAAAATTCAAAAATTCAAAAATTCAAAAATTCAAAAATTCAAAAATTCAAAAATTCAAAAATTCAAAAATTCAAAAATTCAAAAATTCAAAAATTCAAAAATTCAAAAATTCAAAAATTCAAAAATTCAAAAATTCAAAAATTCAAAAATTCAAAAATTCAAAAATTCAAAAATTCAAAAATTCAAAAATTCAAAAATTCAAAAATTCAAAAATTCAAAAATTCAAAAATTCAAAAATTCAAAAATTCAAAAATTCAAAAATTCAAAAATTCAAAAATTCAAAAATTCAAAAATTCAAAAATTCAAAAATTCAAAAATTCAAAAATTCAAAAATTCAAAAATTCAAAAATTCAAAAATTCAAAAATTCAAAAATTCAAAAATTCAAAAATTCAAAAATTCAAAAATTCAAAAATTCAAAAATTCAAAAATTCAAAAATTCAAAAATTCAAAAATTCAAAAATTCAAAAATTCAAAAATTCAAAAATTCAAAAATTCAAAAATTCAAAAATTCAAAAATTCAAAAATTCAAAAATTCAAAAATTCAAAAATTCAAAAATTCAAAAATTCAAAAATTCAAAATTCAAAAATTCAAAAATTCAAAAATTCAAAAATTCAAAAATTCAAAAATTCAAAAATTCAAAAATTCAAAAATTCAAAAATTCAAAAATTCAAAAATTCAAAAATTCAAAAATTCAAAAATTCAAAAATTCAAAAATTCAAAAATTCAAAAATTCAAAAATTCAAAAATTCAAAAATTCAAAAATTCAAAAATTCAAAAATTCAAAAATCAAAAATTCAAAAATTCAAAAATTCAAAAATTCAAAAATTCAAAAATTCAAAATTCAAAAATTCAAAAATTCAAAAATTCAAAAATTCAAAAATTCAAAAATTCAAAAATTCAAAAATTCAAAAATTCAAAAATTCAAAAATTCAAAAATTCAAAAATTCAAAAATTCAAAAATTCAAAAATTCAAAAATTCAAAAATTCAAAAATTCAAAAATTCAAAAATTCAAAAATTCAAAAATTCAAAAATTCAAAAATTCAAAAATTCAAAAATTCAAAAATTCAAAAATTCAAAAATTCAAAAATTCAAAAATTCAAAAATTCAAAAATTCAAAAATTCAAAAATTCAAAAATTCAAAAATTCAAAAATTCAAAAATTCAAAAATTCAAAAATTCAAAAATTCAAAAATTCAAAAATTCAAAAATTCAAAAATTCAAAAATTCAAAAATTCAAAAATTCAAAAATTCAAAAATTCAAAAATTCAAAAATTCAAAAATTCAAAAATTCAAAAATTCAAAAATTCAAAAATTCAAAAATTCAAAAATTCAAAAATTCAAAATTCAAAAATTCAAAAATTCAAAAATTCAAAAATTCAAAAATTCAAAAATTCAAAAATTCAAAAATTCAAAAATTCAAAAATTCAAAAATTCAAAAATTCAAAAATTCAAAAATTCAAAAATTCAAAAATTCAAAAATTCAAAAATTCAAAAATTCAAAAATTCAAAAATTCAAAAATTCAAAAATTCAAAAATTCAAAAATTCAAAAATTCAAAAATTCAAAAATTCAAAAATTCAAAAATTCAAAAATTCAAAAATTCAAAAATTCAAAAATTCAAAAATTCAAAAATTCAAAATTCAAAAATTCAAAAATTCAAAAATTCAAAAATTCAAAAATTCAAAAATTCAAAAATTCAAAAATTCAAAAATTCAAAAATTCAAAAATTCAAAAATTCAAAAATTCAAAAATTCAAAAATTCAAAAATTCAAAAATTCAAAAATTCAAAAATTCAAAAATTCAAAAATTCAAAAATTCAAAAATTCAAAAATTCAAAAATTCAAAATTCAAAAATTCAAAAATTCAAAAATTCAAAAATTCAAAAATTCAAAAATTCAAAAATTCAAAAATTCAAAAATTCAAAAATTCAAAAATTCAAAAATTCAAAAATTCAAAAATTCAAAAATTCAAAAATTCAAAAATTCAAAAATTCAAAAATTCAAAAATTCAAAAATTCAAAAATTCAAAAATTCAAAAATTCAAAAATTCAAAAATTCAAAAATTCAAAAATTCAAAAATTCAAAAATTCAAAAATTCAAAAATTTAAGAATTCAAAAATTCAAAAATTCAAGAATTCAAAAATTCAAAAATTCAAAAATTCAAAAATTCAAAAATTCAAAAATTCAAAAATTCAAAAATTCAAAAATTCAAAAATTCAAAAATTCAAAAATTCAAAAATTCAAAAATTCAAAAATTCATTCAAAAATTCAAAAATTCAAAAATTCAAAATTCAAAAATTCAAAAATTCAAAAATTCAAAAATTCAAAAATTCAAAAATACAAAAATACAAAAATTCAAAAATTCAAAAATTCAAAAATTCAAAAATTCAAAAATTCAAAAATTCAAAAATTCAAAAATTCAAAAATTCAAAAATTCAAAAATTCAAAAATTCAAAAATTCAAAAATTCAAAAATTCAAAAATTCAAAAATTCAAAAATTCAAAATTCAAAAATTCAAAAATTCAAAAATTCAAAAATTCAAAAATTCAAAAATTCAAAAATTCAAAAATTCAAAAATTCAAAAATTCAAAAATTCAAAAATTCAAAAATTCAAAAATTCAAAAATTCAAAAATTCAAAAATTCAAAATTCAAAAATTCAAAAATTCAAAAATTCAAAAATTCAAAAATTCAAAAATTCAAAATTCAAAAATTCAAAATTCAAAAATTCAAAAATTCAAAAATTCAAAATTCAAAAATTCAAAAATTCAAAAATTCAAAAATTCAAAAATTCAAAAATTCAAAAATTCAAAAATTCAAAAATTCAAAAATTCAAAATTCAAAAATTCAAAAATTCAAAAATTCAAAAATTCAAAAATTCAAAAATTCAAAAATTCAAAAATTCAAAAATTCAAAAATTCAAAAATTCAAAAATTCAAAAATTCAAAAATTCAAAAATTCAAAATTCAAAAATTCAAAAATTCAAAAATTCAAAAATTCAAAAATTCAAAAATTCAAAATTCAAAAATTCAAAAATTCAAAAATTCAAAAATTCAAAAATTCAAAAATTCAAAAATTCAAAAATTCAAAAATTCAAAATTCAAAAATTCAAAAATTCAAAAATTCAAAAATTCAAAAATTCAAAATTCAAAAATTCAAAATTCAAAAATTCAAAAATTCAAAAATTCAAAAATTCAAAAATTCAAAAATTCAAAAATTCAAAAATTCAAAAATTCAAAAATTCAAAAATTCAAAAATTCAAAAATTCAAAAATTCAAAAATTCAAAAATTCAAAAATTCAAAATTCAAAAATTCAAAAATTCAAAAATTCAAAAATTCAAAAATTCAAAAATTCAAAAATTCAAAAATTCAAAAATTCAAAATTCAAAAATTCAAAAATTCAAAAATTCAAAAATTCAAAATTCAAAAATTCAAAAATTCAAAAATTCAAAAATTCAAAAATTCAAAAATTCAAAAATTCAAAATTCAAAAATTCAAAAATTCAAAAATTCAAAATTCAAAAATTCAAAAATTCAAAAATTCAAAAATTCAAAATTCAAAAATTCAAAAATTCAAAAATTCAAAAATTCAAAAATTCAAAAATTCAAAAATCAAAATTCAAAAATTCAAAAATTCAAAAATTCAAAAATTCAAAAATTCAAAATTCAAAAATTCAAAAATTCAAAATTCAAAAATTCAAAAATTCAAAAATTCAAAAATTCAAAAATTCAAAAATTCAAAAATTCAAAAATTCAAAAATTCAAAAATTCAAAAATTCAAAAATTCAAAAATTCAAAAATTCAAAAATTCAAAAATTCAAAAATTCAAAAATTCAAAAATTCAAAATTCAAAAATTCAAAAATTCAAAAATTCAAAATTCAAAATTCAAAAATTCAAAAATTCAAAAATTCAAAAATTCAAAATTCAAAAATTCAAAAATTCAAAAATTCAAAAAATTCAAAAATTCAAAAATTCAAAAATTCAAAAATTCAAAATTCAAAATTCAAAAATTCAAAAATTCAAAAATTCAAAAATTCAAAAATTCAAAAATTCAAAAATTCAAAATTCAAAAATTCAAAAATTCAAAAATTCAAAAATTCAAAAATTCAAAAATTCAAAAATTCAAAAATTCAAAAATTCAAAAATTCAAAAATTCAAAAATTCAAAATTCAAAAATTCAAAAATTCAAAAATTCAAAAATTCAAAAATTCAAAAATTCAAAAATTCAAAAATTCAAAAATTCAAAAATTCAAAAATTCAAAAATTCAAAAATTCAAAAATTCAAAAATTCAAAAATTCAAAAATTCAAAAATTCAAAAATTCAAAAATTCAAAAATTCAAAAATTCAAAAATTCAAAAATTCAAAAATTCAAAAATTCAAAAATTCAAAAATTCAAAAATTCAAAAATTCAAAAATTCAAAAATTCAAAAATTCAAAAATTCAAAAATTCAAAAATTCAAAAATTCAAAATTCAAAAATTCAAAAATTCAAAAATTCAAAAATTCAAAAATTCAAAATTCAAAAATTCAAAATTCAAAAATTCAAAAATTCAAAAATTCAAAAATTCAAAAATTCAAAAAATTCAAAATTCAAAATCAAAAATTCAAAAATTCAAAATTCAAAAATTCAAAAATTCAAAATTCAAAAATTCAAAAATTCAAAAATTCAAAAATTCAAAAATTCAAAAATTCAAAAATTCAAAAATTCAAAATTCAAAAATTCAAAAATTCAAAATTCAAAAATTCAAAAATTCAAAATTCAAAAATTCAAAAATTCAAAAATTCAAAAATTCAAAAATTCAAAAATTCAAAAATTCAAAAATTCAAAAATTCAAAAATTCAAAAATTCAAAATTCAAAAATTCAAAAATTCAAAAATTCAAAAATTCAAAAATTCAAAAATTCAAAATTCAAAAATTCAAAAATTCAAAATTCAAAAATTCAAAAATTCAAAAATTCAAAAATTCAAAAATTCAAAAATTCAAAAATCAAAAATTCAAAAATTCAAAATTCAAAAATTCAAAAATTCAAAAATTCAAAAATTCAAAAATTCAAAAATTCAAAAATTCAAAAATTCAAAAATTCAAAAATTCAAAAATTCAAAAATTCAAAAATTCAAAATTCAAAAATTCAAAAATTCAAAAATTCAAAATTCAAAAATTCAAAAATTCAAAAATTCAAAAATTCAAAAATTCAAAAATTCAAAAATTCAAAAATTCAAAATTCAAAAATTCAAAAATTCAAAAATTCAAAAATTCAAAAATTCAAAATTCAAAAATTCAAAAATTCAAAAATTCAAAAATTCAAAAATTCAAAAATTCAAAAATCAAAAATTCAAAAATTCAAAAATTCAAAAATTCAAAAATTCAAAAATTCAAAAATTCAAAATTCAAAAATTCAAAAATTCAAAAATTCAAAAATTCAAAAATTCAAAAATTCAAAAATTCAAAAATTCAAAAATTCAAAAATTCAAAAATTCAAAAATTCAAAAATTCAAAAATTCAAAAATTCAAAAATTCAAAAATTCAAAAATTCAAAAATTCAAAAATTCAAAAATTCAAAAATTCAAAAAATTCAAAAATTCAAAAATTCAAAAATTCAAAAATTCAAAAATTCAAAAATTCAAAAATTCAAAAATTCAAAAATTCAAAATTCAAAAATTCAAAAATTCAAAAATTCAAAAATTCAAAATTCAAAAATTCAAAAATTCAAAAATTCAAAAATTCAAAAATTCAAAAATTCAAAAATTCAAAAATTCAAAAATTCAAAAATTCAAAATTCAAAAATTCAAAAATTCAAAAATTCAAAAATTCAAAAATTCAAAAATTCAAAAATTCAAAAATTCAAAAATTCAAAAATTCAAAAATTCAAAAATTCAAAAATTCAAAAATTCAAAAATTCAAAATTCAAAAATTCAAAAATTCAAAAATTCAAAAATTCAAAAATTCAAAAATTCAAAATTCAAAAATTCAAAAATTCAAAAATTCAAAAATTCAAAAATTCAAAAATTCAAAAATTCAAAAATTCAAAAATTCAAAAATTCAAAAATTCAAAAATTCAAAAATTCAAAAATTCAAAAATTCAAAAATTCAAAAATTCAAAAATTCAAAAATTCAAAAATTCAAAAATTCAAAAATTCAAAAATTCAAAAATTCAAAAATTCAAAAATTCAAAAATTCAAAAATTCAAAAATTCAAAAATTCAAAAATTCAAAAATTCAAAAATTCAAAAATTCAAAAATTCAAAATTCAAAAATTCAAAAATTCAAAAATTCAAAAATTCAAAAATTCAAAAATTCAAAAATTCAAAAATTCAAAAATTCAAAAATTCAAAAATTCAAAATTCAAAATTCAAAAATTCAAAAATTCAAAAATTCAAAATTCAAAAATTCAAAAATTCAAAAATTCAAAAATTCAAAATTCAAAAATTCAAAAATTCAAAAATTCAAAATTCAAAAATTCAAAAATTCAAAAATTCAAAAATTCAAAAATTCAAAAATCAAATTCAAAAATTCAAAAATTCAAAAATTCAAAAATTCAAAAATTCAAAAATTCAAAAATTCAAAAATTCAAAAATTCAAAATTCAAAATTCAAAAATTCAAAAATTCAAAAATTCAAAAATTCAAAAAATTCAAAAATCAAAAATTCAAAAATTCAAAAATTCAAAAATTCAAAAATTCAAAAATTCAAAAATTCAAAATTCAAAAATTCAAAAATTCAAAAATTCAAAAATTCAAAATTCAAAAATTCAAAAATTCAAAAATTCAAAAATTCAAAAATTCAAAAATTCAAAAATTCAAAATTCAAAAATTCAAAAATTCAAAAATTCAAAAATTCAAAAATTCAAAAATTCAAAAATTCAAAAATTCAAAAATTCAAAAATTCAAAAATTCAAAAATTCAAAAATTCAAAAATTCAAAAATTCAAAAATTCAAAAATTCAAAATTCAAAATTCAAAATTCAAAAATTCAAAAATTCAAAAATTCAAAAATTCAAAAATTCAAAAATTCAAAAATTCAAAAATTCAAAAATTCAAAAATTCAAAAATTCAAAATTCAAAAATTCAAAAATTCAAAAATTCAAAAATTCAAAAATTCAAAAATTCAAAATTCAAAAATTCAAAAATTCAAAAATTCAAAAATTCAAAAATTCAAAAATTCAAAAAATTCAAAAATTCAAAAATTCAAAATTCAAAAATTCAAAAATTCAAAAATTCAAAAATTCAAAAATTCAAAAATTCAAAAATTCAAAAATTCAAAATTCAAAAATTCAAAATTCAAAAATTCAAAAATTCAAAAATTCAAAAATTCAAAAATTCAAAAATTCAAAAATTCAAAAATTCAAAAATTCAAAAATTCAAAAATTCAAAATTCAAAAATTCAAAAATTCAAAAATTCAAAAATTCAAAAATTCAAAATTCAAAAATTCAAAAATTCAAAAATTCAAAAATTCAAAATTCAAAAATTCAAAAATTCAAAAATTCAAAAATTCAAAAATTCAAAAATTCAAAAATTCAAAAATTCAAAAATTCAAAAATTCAAAAATTCAAAAATTCAAAAATTCAAAAATTCAAAAATTCAAAATTCAAAAATTCAAAAATTCAAAAATTCAAAAATTCAAAAATTCAAAAATTCAAAAATTCAAAAATTCAAAAATTCAAAAATTCAAAAATTCAAAAATTCAAAAATTCAAAAATTCAAAAATTCAAAAATTCAAAAATTCAAAAATTCAAAAATTCAAAAATTCAAAAATTCAAAAATTCAAAAATTCAAAAATTCAAAAATTCAAAAATTCAAAAATTCAAAAATTCAAAAATTCAAAAATTCAAAAATTCAAAAATTCAAAATTCAAAAATTCAAAAATTCAAAAATTCAAAAATTCAAAAATTCAAAAATTCAAAAATTCAAAAATTCAAAAATTCAAAAATTCAAAAATTCAAAAATTCAAAAATTCAAAAATTCAAAAATTCAAAAATTCAAAAATTCAAAAATTCAAAAATTCAAAAATTCAAAAATTCAAAAATTCAAAAATTCAAAAATTCAAAAATTCAAAAATTCAAAATTCAAAAATTCAAAAATTCAAAAATTCAAAATTCAAAAATTCAAAAATTCAAAAATTCAAAAATTCAAAAATTCAAAAATTCAAAAATTCAAAATCAAAATTCAAAAATTCAAAAATTCAAAAATTCAAAAATTCAAAAATTCAAAAATTCAAAAATTCAAAAATTCAAAAATTCAAAAATTCAAAAATTCAAAAATTCAAAAATTCAAAAATTCAAAAATTCAAAAATTCAAAAATTCAAAAATTCAAAAATTCAAAAATTCAAAAATTCAAAAATTCAAAAATTCAAAAATTCAAAAATTCAAAAATTCAAAAATCAAAAATTCAAAAATTCAAAAATTCAAAAATTCAAAAATTCAAAAATTCAAAATTCAAAAATTCAAAAATTCAAAAATTCAAAAATTCAAAAATTCAAAAATTCAAAAATTCAAAAATTCAAAAATTCAAAAATTCAAAATTCAAAAATTCAAAAATTCAAAAATTCAAAATCAAAATTCAAAAATTCAAAAATTCAAAAATTCAAAAATTCAAAAATTCAAAAATTCAAAAATTCAAAAATTCAAAATTCAAAAATTCAAAAATTCAAAAATTCAAAAATTCAAAAATTCAAAAATTCAAAATCAAAAATTCAAAAATTCAAAAATTCAAAAATTCAAAATTCAAAAATTCAAAAATTCAAAAATTCAAAAATTCAAAAATTCAAAAATTCAAAAATTCAAAAATTCAAAATTCAAAAATTCAAAAATTCAAAAATTCAAAAATTCAAAAATTCAAAAATTCAAAAATTCAAAAATTCAAAATTCAAAAATTCAAAATTCAAAAATTCAAAAATTCAAAAATTCAAAAATTCAAAAATTCAAAAATTCAAAAATTCAAAAATTCAAAAATTCAAAATTCAAAAATTCAAAAATTCAAAAATTCAAAATTCAAAAATTCAAAAATTCAAAAATTCAAAAATTCAAAAATTCAAAAATTCAAAATTCAAAAATTCAAAAATTCAAAAATTCAAAAATTCAAAAATTCAAAAATTCAAAAATTCAAAAATTCAAAAATTCAAAAATTCAAAAATTCAAAAATCAAAAATTCAAAAATTCAAAAATTCAAAAATTCAAAAATTCAAAAATTCAAAATTCAAAAATTCAAAAATTCAAAAATTCAAAAATTCAAAAATTCAAAAATTCAAAAATTCAAAAATTCAAAAATTCAAAAATTCAAAAATTCAAAAATTCAAAAATTCAAAAATTCAAAAATTCAAAAATTCAAAAATTCAAAAATTCAAAAATTCAAAAATTCAAAAATTCAAAAATTCAAAAATTCAAAAATTCAAAATTCAAAAATTCAAAAATTCAAAAATTCAAAAATTCAAAAATTCAAAATTCAAAAATTCAAAAATTCAAAAATTCAAAATTCAAAAATTCAAAAATTCAAAAATTCAAAATTCAAAAATTCAAAAATTCAAAAATTCAAAAATTCAAAAATTCAAAAATTCAAAAATTCAAAAATTCAAAATTCAAAATTCAAAAATTCAAAAATTCAAAAATTCAAAAATTCAAAAATTCAAAAATTCAAAAATTCAAAAATTCAAAAATTCAAAATTCAAAAATTCAAAAATTCAAAAATTCAAAAATTCAAAATTCAAAAATTCAAAAATTCAAAAATTCAAAAATTCAAAAATTCAAAAATTCAAAAATTCAAAAATTCAAAAATTCAAAAATTCAAAAATTCAAAATTCAAAAATTCAAAAATTCAAAAATTCAAAAATTCAAAAATTCAAAAATTCAAAAATTCAAAAATTCAAAAATTCAAAAATTCAAAAATTCAAAAATTCAAAAATTCAAAATTCAAAATTCAAAATTCAAAAATTCAAAAATTCAAAAATTCAAAAATTCAAAAATTCAAAAATTCAAAAATTCAAAAATTCAAAAATTCAAAAATTCAAAAATTCAAAAATTCAAAAATTCAAAAATTCAAAAATTCAAAATTCAAAAATTCAAAATCAAATTCAAAAATTCAAAAATTCAAAATTCAAAAATTCAAAAATTCAAAAATTCAAAAATTCAAAAATTCTAAATTCTAAAATTCTAAAATTCTAAATTCAAAAATTCTAAAATTCTAAAATTCTAAAATTCTAAAATTCTAAAATTCTAAATTCTAAAATTCTAAAATTCTAAAATTCTAAAATTCTAAAATTCTAAAATTCTAAAATTCTAAAATTCTAAAATTCTAAATTCTAAAATTCTAAAATTCTAAAATTCTAAAATTCTAAAATTCTAAAATTCTAAAATTCTAAAATTCTAAATTCTAAAATTCTAAAATTCTAAAATTCTAAAATTCTAAAATTCTAAAATTCTAAATTCTAAAATTCTAAAATTCTAAAATTCTAAAATTCTAAAATTCTAAAATTCTAAATTCTAAAATTCTAAAATTCTAAAATTCTAAAATTCTAAAATTCTAAAATTCTAAAATTCTAAAATTCTAAAATTCTAAAATTCTAAAATTCTAAAATTCTAAAATTCTAAAATTCTAAAATTCAAAATTCTAAAATTCTAAAATTCTAAAATTCTAAAATTCTAAAATTCTAAAATTCTAAAATTCTAAAATTCTAAAATTCTAAAATTCTAAAATTCTAAAATTCTAAAATTCTAAAATTCTAAATTCTAAAATTCTAAAATTCTAAAATTCTAAAATTCTAAATTCTAAAATTCTAAAATTCTAAAATTCAAAATTCTAAAATTCTAAAATTCTAAAATTCTAAAATTCTAAAATTCTAAAATTCTAAAATTCTAAAATTCTAAAATTCTAAAATTCTAAAATTCTAAAATTCTAAAATTCTAAAATTCTAAAATTCTAAAATTCTAAAATTCTAAAATTCTAAAATTCTAAAATTCTAAAATTCTAAAATTCTAAAATTCTAAAATTCTAAAATTCTAAAATTCTAAAATTCTAAAATTCTAAAATTCTAAAATTCTAAAATTCTAAAATTCTAAAATTCTAAAATTCTAAAATTCTAAAATTCTAAAATTCTAAAATTCTAAAATTCTAAAATTCTAAAATTCTAAAATTCTAAAATTCTAAAATTCTAAAATTCTAAAATTCTAAAATTCTAAAATTCTAAAATTCTAAAATTCTAAAATTCTAAAATTCTAAAATTCTAAAATTCTAAAATTCTAAAATTCTAAAATTCTAAAATTCTAAAATTCTAAAATTCTAAAATTCTAAAATTCTAAAATTCTAAAATTCTAAAATTCTAAAATTCTAAAATTCTAAAATTCTAAAATTCAAAATTCTAAAATTCTAAAATTCTAAAATTCTAAAATTCTAAAATTCAAAAATTCTAAAATTCTAAAATTCAAAATTCTAAAATTCAAAAATTCAAAATTCAAAAATTCAAAAATTCAAAAATTCAAAAATTCAAAAATTCAAAAATTCAAATTCAAAATTCAAAAATTCAAAAATTCAAAAATTCAAAAATTCAAAAATTCAAAAATTCAAAAAATTCAAAATTCAAAAATTCAAAATTCAAAAATTCAAAAATTCAAAAATTCAAAATTCAAAATTCAAAAATTCAAAATTCAAAATTCAAAAATTCAAAAATTCAAAAATTCAAAATTCAAAAATTCAAAAATTCAAAAATTCAAAAATTCAAAAATTCAAAAATTCAAAATTCAAAAATTCAAAAATTCAAAATTCAAAAATTCAAAAATTCAAAATTCAAAATTCAAAAATCAAAAATTCAAAAATTCAAAATTCAAAAATTCAAAAATTCAAAATTCAAAATTCAAAAATTCAAAAATTCAAAAATTCAAAAATTCAAAAATTCAAAAATTCAAAAATTCAAAAATTCAAAAATTCAAAAATTCAAAAATTCAAGAATTCAAAAATTCAAAAATTCAAAAATTCAAAAATTCAAAAATTCAAAAATTCAAAAATTCAAAAATTCAAAAATTCAAAAATTCAAAAATTCAAAAATTCAAAAATTCAAAAATTCAAAAAAAATTCTAAAATTCTAAAATTCTAAAATTCTAAAATTCTAAAATTCTAAAATTCTAAAATTCTAAAATTCTAAAATTCTAAAATTCTAAAATTCTAAAATTCTAAAATTCTAAAATTCTAAAATTCTAAAATTCTAAAATTCTAAAATTCTAAAATTCTAAAATTCTTAAATTCTAAAATTCTAAAATTCTAAAATTCTAAAATTCTAAAATTCTAAAATTCTAAAATTCTAAAATTCTAAAATTCTAAAATTCTAAAATTCTAAAATTCTAAAATTCTAAAATTCTAAAATTCTAAAATTCTAAAATTCTAAAATTCTAAAATTCTAAAATTCTGAAATTCTAAAATTCTAAAATTCTAAAATTCTAAAATTCTAAAATTCTAAAAAATTCTAAAATTCTAAAATTCTAAAATTCTAAAATTCTAAAATTCTAAAATTCAAAATTCTAAAATTCTAAAATTCTAAAATTCTAAAATTCTAAAATTCTAAAATTCTAAAATTCTAAAATTCTAAAATTCTAAAATTCAAAATTCTAAAATTCTAAAATTCTAAAATTCTAAAATTCTAAAATTCTAAAATTCTAAAATTCTAAAATTCTAAAATTCTAAAATTCTAAAATTCTAAAATTCTAAAATTCTAAAATTCTAAAATTCTAAAATTCTAAAATTCTAAAATTCTAAAATTCTAAAATTCTAAAATTCTAAAATTCTAAAATTCTAAAATTCTAAAATTCTAAAATTCTAAAATTCTAAAATTCTAAAATTCTAAAATTCTAAAATTCTAAAATTCTAAAATTCTAAAATTCTAAAATTCTAAAATTCTAAAATTCTAAAATTCTAAAATTCTAAAATTCTAAAATTCTAAAATTCTAAAATTCTAAAATTCTAAAATTCTAAAATTCTAAAATTCTAAAATTCTAAAATTCTAAAATTCTAAAATTCTAAAATTCTAAAATTCTAAAATTCTAAAATTCTAAAATTCTAAAATTCTAAAATTCTAAAATTCTAAAATTCTAAAATTCTAAAATTCTAAAATTCTAAAATTCTAAAATTCTAAAATTCTAAAATTCTAAAATTCTAAAATTCTAAAATTCTAAAATTCTAAAATTCTAAAATTCTAAAATTCTAAAATTCTAAAATTCTAAAATTCTAAAATTCTAAAATTCTAAAATTCTAAAATTCTAAAATTCTAAAATTCTAAAATTCTAAAATTCTAAAATTCTAAAATTCTAAAATTCTAAAATTCTAAAATTCTAAAATTCTAAAATTCTAAAATTCTAAAATTCTAAAATTCTAAAATTCTAAAATTCTAAAATTCTAAAATTCTAAAATTCTAAAATTCTAAAATTCTAAAATTCTAAAATTCTAAAATTCTAAAATTCTAAAATTCTAAAATTCTAAAATTCTAAAATTCTAAAATTCTAAAATTCTAAAATTCTAAAATTCTAAAATTCTAAAATTCTAAAATTCTAAAATTCTAAAATTCTAAAATTCTAAAATTCTAAAATTCTAAAATTCTAAAATTCTAAAATTCTAAAATTCTAAAATTCTAAAATTCTAAAATTCTAAAATTCTAAAATTCTAAAATTCTAAAATTCTAAAATTCTAAAATTCTAAAATTCTAAAATTCTAAAATTCTAAAATTCTAAAATTCTAAAATTCTAAAATTCTAAAATTCTAAAATTCTAAAATTCTAAAATTCTAAAATTCTAAAATTCTAAAATTCTAAAATTCTAAAATTCTAAAATTCTAAAATTCTAAAATTCTAAAATTCTAAAATTCTAAAATTCTAAAATTCTAAAATTCTAAAATTCTAAAATTCTAAAATTCTAAAATTCTAAAATTCTAAAATTCTAAAATTCTAAAATTCTAAAATTCTAAAATTCTAAAATTCTAAAATTCTAAAATTCTAAAATTCTAAAATTCTAAAATTCTAAAATTCTAAAATTCTAAAATTCTAAAATTCTAAAATTCTAAAATTCTAAAATTCTAAAATTCTAAAATTCTAAAATTCTAAAATTCTAAAATTCTAAAATTCTAAAATTCTAAAATTCTAAAATTCTAAAATTCTAAAATTCTAAAATTCTAAAATTCTAAAATTCTAAAATTCTAAAATTCTAAAATTCTAAAATTCTAAAATTCTAAAATTCTAAAATTCTAAAATTCTAAAATTCTAAAATTCTAAAATTCTAAAATTCTAAAATTCTAAAATTCTAAAATTCTAAAATTCTAAAATTCTAAAATTCTAAAATTCTAAAATTCTAAAATTCTAAAATTCTAAAATTCTAAAATTCTAAAATTCTAAAATTCTAAAATTCTAAAATTCTAAAATTCTAAAATTCTAAAATTCTAAAATTCTAAAATTCTAAAATTCTAAAATTCTAAAATTCTAAAATTCTAAAATTCTAAAATTCTAAAATTCTAAAATTCTAAAATTCTAAAATTCTAAAATTCTAAAATTCTAAAATTCTAAAATTCTAAAATTCTAAAATTCTAAAATTCTAAAATTCTAAAATTCTAAAATTCTAAAATTCTAAAATTCTAAAATTCTAAAATTCTAAAATTCTAAAATTCTAAAATTCTAAAATTCTAAAATTCTAAAATTCTAAAATTCTAAAATTCTAAAATTCTAAAATTCTAAAATTCTAAAATTCTAAAATTCTAAAATTCTAAAATTCTAAAATTCTAAAATTCTAAAATTCTAAAATTCTAAAATTCTAAAATTCTAAAATTCTAAAATTCTAAAATTCTAAAATTCTAAAATTCTAAAATTCTAAAATTCTAAAATTCTAAAATTCTAAAATTCTAAAATTCTAAAATTCTAAAATTCTAAAATTCTAAAATTCTAAAATTCTAAAATTCTAAAATTCTAAAATTCTAAAATTCTAAAATTCTAAAATTCTAAAATTCTAAAATTCTAAAATTCTAAAATTCTAAAATTCTAAAATTCTAAAATTCTAAAATTCTAAAATTCTAAAATTCTAAAATTCTAAAATTCTAAAATTCTAAAATTCTAAAATTCTAAAATTCTAAAATTCTAAAATTCTAAAATTCTAAAATTCTAAAATTCTAAAATTCTAAAATTCTAAAATTCTAAAATTCTAAAATTCTAAAATTCTAAAATTCTAAAATTCTAAAATTCTAAAATTCTAAAATTCTAAAATTCTAAAATTCTAAAATTCTAAAATTCTAAAATTCTAAAATTCTAAAATTCTAAAATTCTAAAATTCTAAAATTCTAAAATTCTAAAATTCTAAAATTCTAAAATTCTAAAATTCTAAAATTCTAAAATTCTAAAATTCTAAAATTCTAAAATTCTAAAATTCTAAAATTCTAAAATTCTAAAATTCTAAAATTCTAAAATTCTAAAATTCTAAAATTCTAAAATTCTAAAATTCTAAAATTCTAAAATTCTAAAATTCTAAAATTCTAAAATTCTAAAATTCTAAAATTCTAAAATTCTAAAATTCTAAAATTCTAAAATTCTAAAATTCTAAAATTCTAAAATTCTAAAATTCTAAAATTCTAAAATTCTAAAATTCTAAAATTCTAAAATTCTAAAATTCTAAAATTCTAAAATTCTAAAATTCTAAAATTCTAAAATTCTAAAATTCTAAAATTCTAAAATTCTAAAATTCTAAAATTCTAAAATTCTAAAATTCTAAAATTCTAAAATTCTAAAATTCTAAAATTCTAAAATTCTAAAATTCTAAAATTCTAAAATTCTAAAATTCTAAAATTCTAAAATTCTAAAATTCTAAAATTCTAAAATTCTAAAATTCTAAAATTCTAAAATTCTAAAATTCTAAAATTCTAAAATTCTAAAATTCTAAAATTCTAAAATTCTAAAATTCTAAAATTCTAAAATTCTAAAATTCTAAAATTCTAAAATTCTAAAATTCTAAAATTCTAAAATTCTAAAATTCTAAAATTCTAAAATTCTAAAATTCTAAAATTCTAAAATTCTAAAATTCTAAAATTCTAAAATTCTAAAATTCTAAAATTCTAAAATTCTAAAATTCTAAAATTCTAAAATTCTAAAATTCTAAAATTCTAAAATTCTAAAATTCTAAAATTCTAAAATTCTAAAATTCTAAAATTCTAAAATTCTAAAATTCTAAAATTCTAAAATTCTAAAATTCTAAAATTCTAAAATTCTAAAATTCTAAAATTCTAAAATTCTAAAATTCTAAAATTCTAAAATTCTAAAATTCTAAAATTCTAAAATTCTAAAATTCTAAAATTCTAAAATTCTAAAATTCTAAAATTCTAAAATTCTAAAATTCTAAAATTCTAAAATTCTAAAATTCTAAAATTCTAAAATTCTAAAATTCTAAAATTCTAAAATTCTAAAATTCTAAAATTCTAAAATTCTAAAATTCTAAAATTCTAAAATTCTAAAATTCTAAAATTCTAAAATTCTAAAATTCTAAAATTCTAAAATTCTAAAATTCTAAAATTCTAAAATTCTAAAATTCTAAAATTCTAAAATTCTAAAATTCTAAAATTCTAAAATTCTAAAATTCTAAAATTCTAAAATTCTAAAATTCTAAAATTCTAAAATTCTAAAATTCTAAAATTCTAAAATTCTAAAATTCTAAAATTCTAAAATTCTAAAATTCTAAAATTCTAAAATTCTAAAATTCTAAAATTCTAAAATTCTAAAATTCTAAAATTCTAAAATTCTAAAATTCTAAAATTCTAAAATTCTAAAATTCTAAAATTCTAAAATTCTAAAATTCTAAAATTCTAAAATTCTAAAATTCTAAAATTCTAAAATTCTAAAATTCTAAAATTCTAAAATTCTAAAATTCTAAAATTCTAAAATTCTAAAATTCTAAAATTCTAAAATTCTAAAATTCTAAAATTCTAAAATTCTAAAATTCTAAAATTCTAAAATTCTAAAATTCTAAAATTCTAAAATTCTAAAATTCTAAAATTCTAAAATTCTAAAATTCTAAAATTCTAAAATTCTAAAATTCTAAAATTCTAAAATTCTAAAATTCTAAAATTCTAAAATTCTAAAATTCTAAAATTCTAAAATTCTAAAATTCTAAAATTCTAAAATTCTAAAATTCTAAAATTCTAAAATTCTAAAATTCTAAAATTCTAAAATTCTAAAATTCTAAAATTCTAAAATTCTAAAATTCTAAAATTCTAAAATTCTAAAATTCTAAAATTCTAAAATTCTAAAATTCTAAAATTCTAAAATTCTAAAATTCTAAAATTCTAAAATTCTAAAATTCTAAAATTCTAAAATTCTAAAATTCTAAAATTCTAAAATTCTAAAATTCTAAAATTCTAAAATTCTAAAATTCTAAAATTCTAAAATTCTAAAATTCTAAAATTCTAAAATTCTAAAATTCTAAAATTCTAAAATTCTAAAATTCTAAAATTCTAAAATTCTAAAATTCTAAAATTCTAAAATTCTAAAATTCTAAAATTCTAAAATTCTAAAATTCTAAAATTCTAAAATTCTAAAATTCTAAAATTCTAAAATTCTAAAATTCTAAAATTCTAAAATTCTAAAATTCTAAAATTCTAAAATTCTAAAATTCTAAAATTCTAAAATTCTAAAATTCTAAAATTCTAAAATTCTAAAATTCTAAAATTCTAAAATTCTAAAATTCTAAAATTCTAAAATTCTAAAATTCTAAAATTCTAAAATTCTAAAATTCTAAAATTCTAAAATTCTAAAATTCTAAAATTCTAAAATTCTAAAATTCTAAAATTCTAAAATTCTAAAATTCTAAAATTCTAAAATTCTAAAATTCTAAAATTCTAAAATTCTAAAATTCTAAAATTCTAAAATTCTAAAATTCTAAAATTCTAAAATTCTAAAATTCTAAAATTCTAAAATTCTAAAATTCTAAAATTCTAAAATTCTAAAATTCTAAAATTCTAAAATTCTAAAATTCTAAAATTCTAAAATTCTAAAATTCTAAAATTCTAAAATTCTAAAATTCTAAAATTCTAAAATTCTAAAATTCTAAAATTCTAAAATTCTAAAATTCTAAAATTCTAAAATTCTAAAATTCTAAAATTCTAAAATTCTAAAATTCTAAAATTCTAAAATTCTAAAATTCTAAAATTCTAAAATTCTAAAATTCTAAAATTCTAAAATTCTAAAATTCTAAAATTCTAAAATTCTAAAATTCTAAAATTCTAAAATTCTAAAATTCTAAAATTCTAAAATTCTAAAATTCTAAAATTCTAAAATTCTAAAATTCTAAAATTCTAAAATTCTAAAATTCTAAAATTCTAAAATTCTAAAATTCTAAAATTCTAAAATTCTAAAATTCTAAAATTCTAAAATTCTAAAATTCTAAAATTCTAAAATTCTAAAATTCTAAAATTCTAAAATTCTAAAATTCTAAAATTCTAAAATTCTAAAATTCTAAAATTCTAAAATTCTAAAATTCTAAAATTCTAAAATTCTAAAATTCTAAAATTCTAAAATTCTAAAATTCTAAAATTCTAAAATTCTAAAATTCTAAAATTCTAAAATTCTAAAATTCTAAAATTCTAAAATTCTAAAATTCTAAAATTCTAAAATTCTAAAATTCTAAAATTCTAAAATTCTAAAATTCTAAAATTCTAAAATTCTAAAATTCTAAAATTCTAAAATTCTAAAATTCTAAAATTCTAAAATTCTAAAATTCTAAAATTCTAAAATTCTAAAATTCTAAAATTCTAAAATTCTAAAATTCTAAAATTCTAAAATTCTAAAATTCTAAAATTCTAAAATTCTAAAATTCTAAAATTCTAAAATTCTAAAATTCTAAAATTCTAAAATTCTAAAATTCTAAAATTCTAAAATTCTAAAATTCTAAAATTCTAAAATTCTAAAATTCTAAAATTCTAAAATTCTAAAATTCTAAAATTCTAAAATTCTAAAATTCTAAAATTCTAAAATTCTAAAATTCTAAAATTCTAAAATTCTAAAATTCTAAAATTCTAAAATTCTAAAATTCTAAAATTCTAAAATTCTAAAATTCTAAAATTCTAAAATTCTAAAATTCTAAAATTCTAAAATTCTAAAATTCTAAAATTCTAAAATTCTAAAATTCTAAAATTCTAAAATTCTAAAATTCTAAAATTCTAAAATTCTAAAATTCTAAAATTCTAAAATTCTAAAATTCTAAAATTCTAAAATTCTAAAATTCTAAAATTCTAAAATTCTAAAATTCTAAAATTCTAAAATTCTAAAATTCTAAAATTCTAAAATTCTAAAATTCTAAAATTCTAAAATTCTAAAATTCTAAAATTCTAAAATTCTAAAATTCTAAAATTCTAAAATTCTAAAATTCTAAAATTCTAAAATTCTAAAATTCTAAAATTCTAAAATTCTAAAATTCTAAAATTCTAAAATTCTAAAATTCTAAAATTCTAAAATTCTAAAATTCTAAAATTCTAAAATTCTAAAATTCTAAAATTCTAAAATTCTAAAATTCTAAAATTCTAAAATTCTAAAATTCTAAAATTCTAAAATTCTAAAATTCTAAAATTCTAAAATTCTAAAATTCTAAAATTCTAAAATTCTAAAATTCTAAAATTCTAAAATTCTAAAATTCTAAAATTCTAAAATTCTAAAATTCTAAAATTCTAAAATTCTAAAATTCTAAAATTCTAAAATTCTAAAATTCTAAAATTCTAAAATTCTAAAATTCTAAAATTCTAAAATTCTAAAATTCTAAAATTCTAAAATTCTAAAATTCTAAAATTCTAAAATTCTAAAATTCTAAAATTCTAAAATTCTAAAATTCTAAAATTCTAAAATTCTAAAATTCTAAAATTCTAAAATTCTAAAATTCTAAAATTCTAAAATTCTAAAATTCTAAAATTCTAAAATTCTAAAATTCTAAAATTCTAAAATTCTAAAATTCTAAAATTCTAAAATTCTAAAATTCTAAAATTCTAAAATTCTAAAATTCTAAAATTCTAAAATTCTAAAATTCTAAAATTCTAAAATTCTAAAATTCTAAAATTCTAAAATTCTAAAATTCTAAAATTCTAAAATTCTAAAATTCTAAAATTCTAAAATTCTAAAATTCTAAAATTCTAAAATTCTAAAATTCTAAAATTCTAAAATTCTAAAATTCTAAAATTCTAAAATTCTAAAATTCTAAAATTCTAAAATTCTAAAATTCTAAAATTCTAAAATTCTAAAATTCTAAAATTCTAAAATTCTAAAATTCTAAAATTCTAAAATTCTAAAATTCTAAAATTCTAAAATTCTAAAATTCTAAAATTCTAAAATTCTAAAATTCTAAAATTCTAAAATTCTAAAATTCTAAAATTCTAAAATTCTAAAATTCTAAAATTCTAAAATTCTAAAATTCTAAAATTCTAAAATTCTAAAATTCTAAAATTCTAAAATTCTAAAATTCTAAAATTCTAAAATTCTAAAATTCTAAAATTCTAAAATTCTAAAATTCTAAAATTCTAAAATTCTAAAATTCTAAAATTCTAAAATTCTAAAATTCTAAAATTCTAAAATTCTAAAATTCTAAAATTCTAAAATTCTAAAATTCTAAAATTCTAAAATTCTAAAATTCTAAAATTCTAAAATTCTAAAATTCTAAAATTCTAAAATTCTAAAATTCTAAAATTCTAAAATTCTAAAATTCTAAAATTCTAAAATTCTAAAATTCTAAAATTCTAAAATTCTAAAATTCTAAAATTCTAAAATTCTAAAATTCTAAAATTCTAAAATTCTAAAATTCTAAAATTCTAAAATTCTAAAATTCTAAAATTCTAAAATTCTAAAATTCTAAAATTCTAAAATTCTAAAATTCTAAAATTCTAAAATTCTAAAATTCTAAAATTCTAAAATTCTAAAATTCTAAAATTCTAAAATTCTAAAATTCTAAAATTCTAAAATTCTAAAATTCTAAAATTCTAAAATTCTAAAATTCTAAAATTCTAAAATTCTAAAATTCTAAAATTCTAAAATTCTAAAATTCTAAAATTCTAAAATTCTAAAATTCTAAAATTCTAAAATTCTAAAATTCTAAAATTCTAAAATTCTAAAATTCTAAAATTCTAAAATTCTAAAATTCTAAAATTCTAAAATTCTAAAATTCTAAAATTCTAAAATTCTAAAATTCTAAAATTCTAAAATTCTAAAATTCTAAAATTCTAAAATTCTAAAATTCTAAAATTCTAAAATTCTAAAATTCTAAAATTCTAAAATTCTAAAATTCTAAAATTCTAAAATTCTAAAATTCTAAAATTCTAAAATTCTAAAATTCTAAAATTCTAAAATTCTAAAATTCTAAAATTCTAAAATTCTAAAATTCTAAAATTCTAAAATTCTAAAATTCTAAAATTCTAAAATTCTAAAATTCTAAAATTCTAAAATTCTAAAATTCTAAAATTCTAAAATTCTAAAATTCTAAAATTCTAAAATTCTAAAATTCTAAAATTCTAAAATTCTAAAATTCTAAAATTCTAAAATTCTAAAATTCTAAAATTCTAAAATTCTAAAATTCTAAAATTCTAAAATTCTAAAATTCTAAAATTCTAAAATTCTAAAATTCTAAAATTCTAAAATTCTAAAATTCTAAAATTCTAAAATTCTAAAATTCTAAAATTCTAAAATTCTAAAATTCTAAAATTCTAAAATTCTAAAATTCTAAAATTCTAAAATTCTAAAATTCTAAAATTCTAAAATTCTAAAATTCTAAAATTCTAAAATTCTAAAATTCTAAAATTCTAAAATTCTAAAATTCTAAAATTCTAAAATTCTAAAATTCTAAAATTCTAAAATTCTAAAATTCTAAAATTCTAAAATTCTAAAATTCTAAAATTCTAAAATTCTAAAATTCTAAAATTCTAAAATTCTAAAATTCTAAAATTCTAAAATTCTAAAATTCTAAAATTCTAAAATTCTAAAATTCTAAAATTCTAAAATTCTAAAATTCTAAAATTCTAAAATTCTAAAATTCTAAAATTCTAAAATTCTAAAATTCTAAAATTCTAAAATTCTAAAATTCTAAAATTCTAAAATTCTAAAATTCTAAAATTCTAAAATTCTAAAATTCTAAAATTCTAAAATTCTAAAATTCTAAAATTCTAAAATTCTAAAATTCTAAAATTCTAAAATTCTAAAATTCTAAAATTCTAAAATTCTAAAATTCTAAAATTCTAAAATTCTAAAATTCTAAAATTCTAAAATTCTAAAATTCTAAAATTCTAAAATTCTAAAATTCTAAAATTCTAAAATTCTAAAATTCTAAAATTCTAAAATTCTAAAATTCTAAAATTCTAAAATTCTAAAATTCTAAAATTCTAAAATTCTAAAATTCTAAAATTCTAAAATTCTAAAATTCTAAAATTCTAAAATTCTAAAATTCTAAAATTCTAAAATTCTAAAATTCTAAAATTCTAAAATTCTAAAATTCTAAAATTCTAAAATTCTAAAATTCTAAAATTCTAAAATTCTAAAATTCTAAAATTCTAAAATTCTAAAATTCTAAAATTCTAAAATTCTAAAATTCTAAAATTCTAAAATTCTAAAATTCTAAAATTCTAAAATTCTAAAATTCTAAAATTCTAAAATTCTAAAATTCTAAAATTCTAAAATTCTAAAATTCTAAAATTCTAAAATTCTAAAATTCTAAAATTCTAAAATTCTAAAATTCTAAAATTCTAAAATTCTAAAATTCTAAAATTCTAAAATTCTAAAATTCTAAAATTCTAAAATTCTAAAATTCTAAAATTCTAAAATTCTAAAATTCTAAAATTCTAAAATTCTAAAATTCTAAAATTCTAAAATTCTAAAATTCTAAAATTCTAAAATTCTAAAATTCTAAAATTCTAAAATTCTAAAATTCTAAAATTCTAAAATTCTAAAATTCTAAAATTCTAAAATTCTAAAATTCTAAAATTCTAAAATTCTAAAATTCTAAAATTCTAAAATTCTAAAATTCTAAAATTCTAAAATTCTAAAATTCTAAAATTCTAAAATTCTAAAATTCTAAAATTCTAAAATTCTAAAATTCTAAAATTCTAAAATTCTAAAATTCTAAAATTCTAAAATTCTAAAATTCTAAAATTCTAAAATTCTAAAATTCTAAAATTCTAAAATTCTAAAATTCTAAAATTCTAAAATTCTAAAATTCTAAAATTCTAAAATTCTAAAATTCTAAAATTCTAAAATTCTAAAATTCTAAAATTCTAAAATTCTAAAATTCTAAAATTCTAAAATTCTAAAATTCTAAAATTCTAAAATTCTAAAATTCTAAAATTCTAAAATTCTAAAATTCTAAAATTCTAAAATTCTAAAATTCTAAAATTCTAAAATTCTAAAATTCTAAAATTCTAAAATTCTAAAATTCTAAAATTCTAAAATTCTAAAATTCTAAAATTCTAAAATTCTAAAATTCTAAAATTCTAAAATTCTAAAATTCTAAAATTCTAAAATTCTAAAATTCTAAAATTCTAAAATTCTAAAATTCTAAAATTCTAAAATTCTAAAATTCTAAAATTCTAAAATTCTAAAATTCTAAAATTCTAAAATTCTAAAATTCTAAAATTCTAAAATTCTAAAATTCTAAAATTCTAAAATTCTAAAATTCTAAAATTCTAAAATTCTAAAATTCTAAAATTCTAAAATTCTAAAATTCTAAAATTCTAAAATTCTAAAATTCTAAAATTCTAAAATTCTAAAATTCTAAAATTCTAAAATTCTAAAATTCTAAAATTCTAAAATTCTAAAATTCTAAAATTCTAAAATTCTAAAATTCTAAAATTCTAAAATTCTAAAATTCTAAAATTCTAAAATTCTAAAATTCTAAAATTCTAAAATTCTAAAATTCTAAAATTCTAAAATTCTAAAATTCTAAAATTCTAAAATTCTAAAATTCTAAAATTCTAAAATTCTAAAATTCTAAAATTCTAAAATTCTAAAATTCTAAAATTCTAAAATTCTAAAATTCTAAAATTCTAAAATTCTAAAATTCTAAAATTCTAAAATTCTAAAATTCTAAAATTCTAAAATTCTAAAATTCTAAAATTCTAAAATTCTAAAATTCTAAAATTCTAAAATTCTAAAATTCTAAAATTCTAAAATTCTAAAATTCTAAAATTCTAAAATTCTAAAATTCTAAAATTCTAAAATTCTAAAATTCTAAAATTCTAAAATTCTAAAATTCTAAAATTCTAAAATTCTAAAATTCTAAAATTCTAAAATTCTAAAATTCTAAAATTCTAAAATTCTAAAATTCTAAAATTCTAAAATTCTAAAATTCTAAAATTCTAAAATTCTAAAATTCTAAAATTCTAAAATTCTAAAATTCTAAAATTCTAAAATTCTAAAATTCTAAAATTCTAAAATTCTAAAATTCTAAAATTCTAAAATTCTAAAATTCTAAAATTCTAAAATTCTAAAATTCTAAAATTCTAAAATTCTAAAATTCTAAAATTCTAAAATTCTAAAATTCTAAAATTCTAAAATTCTAAAATTCTAAAATTCTAAAATTCTAAAATTCTAAAATTCTAAAATTCTAAAATTCTAAAATTCTAAAATTCTAAAATTCTAAAATTCTAAAATTCTAAAATTCTAAAATTCTAAAATTCTAAAATTCTAAAATTCTAAAATTCTAAAATTCTAAAATTCTAAAATTCTAAAATTCTAAAATTCTAAAATTCTAAAATTCTAAAATTCTAAAATTCTAAAATTCTAAAATTCTAAAATTCTAAAATTCTAAAATTCTAAAATTCTAAAATTCTAAAATTCTAAAATTCTAAAATTCTAAAATTCTAAAATTCTAAAATTCTAAAATTCTAAAATTCTAAAATTCTAAAATTCTAAAATTCTAAAATTCTAAAATTCTAAAATTCTAAAATTCTAAAATTCTAAAATTCTAAAATTCTAAAATTCTAAAATTCTAAAATTCTAAAATTCTAAAATTCTAAAATTCTAAAATTCTAAAATTCTAAAATTCTAAAATTCTAAAATTCTAAAATTCTAAAATTCTAAAATTCTAAAATTCTAAAATTCTAAAATTCTAAAATTCTAAAATTCTAAAATTCTAAAATTCTAAAATTCTAAAATTCTAAAATTCTAAAATTCTAAAATTCTAAAATTCTAAAATTCTAAAATTCTAAAATTCTAAAATTCTAAAATTCTAAAATTCTAAAATTCTAAAATTCTAAAATTCTAAAATTCTAAAATTCTAAAATTCTAAAATTCTAAAATTCTAAAATTCTAAAATTCTAAAATTCTAAAATTCTAAAATTCTAAAATTCTAAAATTCTAAAATTCTAAAATTCTAAAATTCTAAAATTCTAAAATTCTAAAATTCTAAAATTCTAAAATTCTAAAATTCTAAAATTCTAAAATTCTAAAATTCTAAAATTCTAAAATTCTAAAATTCTAAAATTCTAAAATTCTAAAATTCTAAAATTCTAAAATTCTAAAATTCTAAAATTCTAAAATTCTAAAATTCTAAAATTCTAAAATTCTAAAATTCTAAAATTCTAAAATTCTAAAATTCTAAAATTCTAAAATTCTAAAATTCTAAAATTCTAAAATTCTAAAATTCTAAAATTCTAAAATTCTAAAATTCTAAAATTCTAAAATTCTAAAATTCTAAAATTCTAAAATTCTAAAATTCTAAAATTCTAAAATTCTAAAATTCTAAAATTCTAAAATTCTAAAATTCTAAAATTCTAAAATTCTAAAATTCTAAAATTCTAAAATTCTAAAATTCTAAAATTCTAAAATTCTAAAATTCTAAAATTCTAAAATTCTAAAATTCTAAAATTCTAAAATTCTAAAATTCTAAAATTCTAAAATTCTAAAATTCTAAAATTCTAAAATTCTAAAATTCTAAAATTCTAAAATTCTAAAATTCTAAAATTCTAAAATTCTAAAATTCTAAAATTCTAAAATTCTAAAATTCTAAAATTCTAAAATTCTAAAATTCTAAAATTCTAAAATTCTAAAATTCTAAAATTCTAAAATTCTAAAATTCTAAAATTCTAAAATTCTAAAATTCTAAAATTCTAAAATTCTAAAATTCTAAAATTCTAAAATTCTAAAATTCTAAAATTCTAAAATTCTAAAATTCTAAAATTCTAAAATTCTAAAATTCTAAAATTCTAAAATTCTAAAATTCTAAAATTCTAAAATTCTAAAATTCTAAAATTCTAAAATTCTAAAATTCTAAAATTCTAAAATTCTAAAATTCTAAAATTCTAAAATTCTAAAATTCTAAAATTCTAAAATTCTAAAATTCTAAAATTCTAAAATTCTAAAATTCTAAAATTCTAAAATTCTAAAATTCTAAAATTCTAAAATTCTAAAATTCTAAAATTCTAAAATTCTAAAATTCTAAAATTCTAAAATTCTAAAATTCTAAAATTCTAAAATTCTAAAATTCTAAAATTCTAAAATTCTAAAATTCTAAAATTCTAAAATTCTAAAATTCTAAAATTCTAAAATTCTAAAATTCTAAAATTCTAAAATTCTAAAATTCTAAAATTCTAAAATTCTAAAATTCTAAAATTCTAAAATTCTAAAATTCTAAAATTCTAAAATTCTAAAATTCTAAAATTCTAAAATTCTAAAATTCTAAAATTCTAAAATTCTAAAATTCTAAAATTCTAAAATTCTAAAATTCTAAAATTCTAAAATTCTAAAATTCTAAAATTCTAAAATTCTAAAATTCTAAAATTCTAAAATTCTAAAATTCTAAAATTCTAAAATTCTAAAATTCTAAAATTCTAAAATTCTAAAATTCTAAAATTCTAAAATTCTAAAATTCTAAAATTCTAAAATTCTAAAATTCTAAAATTCTAAAATTCTAAAATTCTAAAATTCTAAAATTCTAAAATTCTAAAATTCTAAAATTCTAAAATTCTAAAATTCTAAAATTCTAAAATTCTAAAATTCTAAAATTCTAAAATTCTAAAATTCTAAAATTCTAAAATTCTAAAATTCTAAAATTCTAAAATTCTAAAATTCTAAAATTCTAAAATTCTAAAATTCTAAAATTCTAAAATTCTAAAATTCTAAAATTCTAAAATTCTAAAATTCTAAAATTCTAAAATTCTAAAATTCTAAAATTCTAAAATTCTAAAATTCTAAAATTCTAAAATTCTAAAATTCTAAAATTCTAAAATTCTAAAATTCTAAAATTCTAAAATTCTAAAATTCTAAAATTCTAAAATTCTAAAATTCTAAAATTCTAAAATTCTAAAATTCTAAAATTCTAAAATTCTAAAATTCTAAAATTCTAAAATTCTAAAATTCTAAAATTCTAAAATTCTAAAATTCTAAAATTCTAAAATTCTAAAATTCTAAAATTCTAAAATTCTAAAATTCTAAAATTCTAAAATTCTAAAATTCTAAAATTCTAAAATTCTAAAATTCTAAAATTCTAAAATTCTAAAATTCTAAAATTCTAAAATTCTAAAATTCTAAAATTCTAAAATTCTAAAATTCTAAAATTCTAAAATTCTAAAATTCTAAAATTCTAAAATTCTAAAATTCTAAAATTCTAAAATTCTAAAATTCTAAAATTCTAAAATTCTAAAATTCTAAAATTCTAAAATTCTAAAATTCTAAAATTCTAAAATTCTAAAATTCTAAAATTCTAAAATTCTAAAATTCTAAAATTCTAAAATTCTAAAATTCTAAAATTCTAAAATTCTAAAATTCTAAAATTCTAAAATTCTAAAATTCTAAAATTCTAAAATTCTAAAATTCTAAAATTCTAAAATTCTAAAATTCTAAAATTCTAAAATTCTAAAATTCTAAAATTCTAAAATTCTAAAATTCTAAAATTCTAAAATTCTAAAATTCTAAAATTCTAAAATTCTAAAATTCTAAAATTCTAAAATTCTAAAATTCTAAAATTCTAAAATTCTAAAATTCTAAAATTCTAGAATTCTAAAATTCTAAAATTCTAAAATTCTAAAATTCTAAAATTCTAAAATTCTAAAATTCTAAAATTCTAAAATTCTAAAATTCTAAAATTCTAAAATTCTAAAATTCTAAAATTCTAAAATTCTAAAATTTTAAAATTCTAAAATTCTAAAATTCTTAAATTCTTAAATTCTAAAATTCCAAAATTCTAAAATTTTGGATTTCGAATATTGTGAAATTCGACGATTCATAAATTCTGAAATTCCAGTATTCTAAAATTTAAAATTCTTGTATTCTGAAATCCTAGAATTCAAAAATTAAAAAATTCCGAAATTCCTAATTTCGTCGTAACGCAATTTAATAGAATTTTTGTTTTTACTTTGTGCTACACCGATGTAGTGCAAAAAAGAGACTGATTACACTTAAGCTTGAATGAGTGTGACACCAACTACACCAGTGTAGTGCACTGTCAGAAAAGAAAATGCCATACCTTACCACTATCCTCTGAGAGTAAATCAGTAAATTTCAGCTGCAGATTGTGTCTGTTATTCTCCACCGGCTTACACTGCTACAATTTTTAACTATAGCCAACAACCAAATGGCGCAGGTGTTTTAAATAAGCATGCGACTCGTTCGCCTTCCGCACTAACTCAATCAGGAATCAGCATTTCATTGTTAATATTTCATATCGAATCCTGGTCCCCTTGTTGCCCACTTGAAAGGCCTGGAACAATTCAAAACAATGCTTGTTCACTATGCAGTACCGGATTCTTGGTCAACTTCAGCAGTCTCAGAAAAACCCTAAGTAGCTGTTTGGTAAAAAATTTCTTATCACTGACAGCCGGATAGCCCAAACAGTGGGCGATATCCTCTTGGATATTAGTTTCGTTGTGACCACACTGCAGAAGTGCCATGAAGGTTTTCATCAAAGTTGTTTCCATGCTTACAACGCCTTGATTAGTTTCCATTACATTGATGCCTTTAGGAGACGGTTCCGAGCTGAGCGGTAGTTTAGAGGTAGAACATATTACACAGACTTTTAATAGAGGCCGTTTGAAGCATTTAGGAAGCATGAGACATCTTTAAAACCTAGCCAGTTTTGCTGTTCGGGTCAGGCCAAAATCAGCTTACGATAGATGCATTGGTAGCCGCTAGAGTGGCCATGCCGATTTTCCAGATTTGTTTGTCAGAGCCAGCCGTTCCTTGATTTGCACCTCCAGCTTCCGCTCGTCACTGTTGTAGGGTAGCAAACCGTACACTTTCGCAATCAGTGCTCTGGTCGGTTCAAAGATTTCCTTCTTTGTTTTCTGTAGCCAACACTTCCGGATTATTGTTGACCAAAGCGAACAAACAGGTTAGCAGCCAAGGCTACCAAGGTGTCTCTTATCGAAGTATGCAATTCAACCGGTCTCTGTGCCAATGAATTGTATGCCGCGTAGTGTGCCTCATTGTTTTCCTCGGAACCTGTTCCGATCAGTTTTGAAATGCCAGTCAGCAGTACTTTGGATAGTTAATTAATAAAAATCCGGCTGGCCACTGAAAAAAGCACTGCTTTAAGGCATTAAATAAAAGTGAAAGCGGAACTCACTTTAACACTTCTGATTCACTCTCCAAACTTCGAAAATGACCTGGATGGAAAACACCAGATTGGTGCTGAAAAAACAATATAGGTTATGTTTCTTCAGTTTGCATAACCACTCACTACTTACGAGAAAATTTTGTTGTTCCACAACGGCCGGCGTTGCCACCAAGATCCAGATGTCCGCCGAGCCACGAATCAAAGTGTTAAAGTTTCGGACTTAAAGAAAATGTCACCGATGTCACCATACAACAAACGAACAAGGCCTTTTTTCAGCTGCTGCAGTTTCTCCAGACAACCGACAACCAGTTTGCATTGAAAAAAACTGACAATGAAAAAAAGGAAAAAACGCGTTGGTATTGATCCGAAAAATCGAAAAGCGGACCCTACACGAGACAAGAATATTGTCAATAAATATATTGAAAAGACTGCTTCAATCCATCAATCCCATTTGAATTCTACAGAATCAATATTTTAAAGATGACCTTACACCATCAATATATTGATCAATATATGATTTATTGTCAATATTTCTGCTCGTGTAGGGTCCGCTAAAGAGCGAGAAGGTGAATAATCCGAATAGCAGAAACGCAAATCCGAGTCACCCTCTCTTTTGCTCTAATGGCTTGGAACGGGAACGTCAAATGCAATCCGCCATATTGGAGCACGATTCGCACGATTTTTCTCGCACTGGGTTTGCACTGCCTCGCAGAAAAGTTTGTTTAACAAACGTCCTACGCTGATCCACTTTGTTCGACGTTTTGTTATATGTAGGGCTTGTTTTTCTGTAGGGTTTTGACGTCTTACACGCCACGCAAAGAACATTGCACGCAACGCAAAAACATTGCACGCAACGCAAAATACATTATGAATTTTTATTTTGATGGAAATAAATGCATTTAATTTCGCTGATTTTTAAAAATGCATCATAAGTGATCTGCCCCTAGGTCTGTACTCATTTATGGGTACAAACTCTTTACCCATTTAATGGGTTAAAGGGCGAATACGAAATTATTGCGACACATTCAACAGGGCATAACTTTTTTACCATTGGGTAAAAATCAACCAAATTTTGCACACTTTCTCATTGATTTGTATTGTTTACATGCTGTCAAACTCGACGTCGTGTTTTTCGATTCAACGAAAATGGAGGTGAACCAGTGCGAGTCGAGAGAACAAATTCTTTCTAAACACCTGGAATTTCCTGACCTGTCGCACTGGCAGTTGGGAAAAATGTTGAACATTCACCATTCAACCGTCTCCACAGTATTGAAGCAGTTCCAGGAGCGGTTGACGTTGGACCACGGCAAAGGAGCTGGAAGAAAACCGGGACCGGAGAACAAAAAGACGGAGGGAAAGATGAAGCGGATGATTAAAGCAAATCCCAACGTCTCAAGCCGTGATTTGGCTAAAAGATCGGCAGGTCGCAGAGCTACATCCAGAATGCAAAGAAGAGAGCTGGACTACATACATACAAGGTACAGAACTTCCCAAACCGCGATGAGCGGCAACAATCGACGGCTAAAACTCGGGCACGGAAGCTCTACGAGAAGATGCTGACAAAATATGGCTGCTGTGTGATGGACGACGAAACGTATATAAAAGCCGATTTTAAGCAAATTCCGGAGTTGGAGTTTTTCACCGGCAAGAGCAAGTTCTATGTGGACGACAAATTTAAGAAGAAGAAAATGTCGAAGTTCGCCTCCAAATATCTAATTTGGCAGGCCATCTGCTCTTGCGGACTGAGCCTTTCGTGACAAAGGGCACAGTAAATGGCGAGATCTACAAATCTGAGTGCCTCGAGAAGCGTCTTTTGCCGTTCTTGCAGCAGCACGACGAAGCTCCGCTATTTTGGCCAGCTTTGGCATCATGCCAATATTCAAAAAGTTTCCTGGAGTGGTATGAGGCCAATTCTGTCCATTTTGTTCCAAAGGACATGAAACCGCCAAACTGTCCGGAACTGCGCCCGGTGGAGCAGTACTGAGCAATGATGAAGCGGGAACTTCGGAAGAGCAAGAAGACAGTCAAAGACGAGAAGGACATGTTAAGAAAATGGGAAAAAAAACTGAATAACTGGTACCGGATGACACTGTAAAGACTTTGATGGAGGGCATCAAGCGAAGATGCGTTCAATTTTACACTCAAGGATCCATCGATTAACTTTTCTTTTGATTTTTGAAGTAAATATATGGTATGGACGGTCATCGCTTTTGTTCGGTGAAAATTAAAACAAACTGCATTTTACCGGACGTTTCGACCTACATGTTCAGTCATCCTCAGCGGCTTACTACAATATAATATTTGTTAAAATCTAACACTAAACACAAATTTAAACAACATCACTTACATGCTAACAACGTCTACACAATGAACAATCACATTATCAACTGCTGTCTTGTCTTGTACACTCAATCTCCGTTGGTACTTTCTTCGGACGCACGGTGCTCTTCAGCTTCTCTATTAAGCCGTTGTATGCAGACCTAAACTTAATAGAATCCCGTTGTAGATTGAACGTGTTCGACTCTCCTTTTATTTTTATTTGGAACATTTCCACTATCAACCGGGTATCGGTCCTAGGCACCTCGTCCAATATTTTAGCATTTTTAAAATCAAAAAGGTGGCCATCATTGATTGTATGTTGTGCTAGCCCCGTACTTCCTACGCTTTTATTTTTTATATCATTCTTATGTTGTTCCAAACGCTTTTTTAAAAATTGACTTGTTTGTCCAATGTATGTCTTATCTGTACAGACACCACATGGTATTTCGTAAACAACATTAGTTCGACGGTCTTTTTCTATTCTGTCCTTAAGCTTACTGTGTACTGTGTCTTTAATTTTGTCAATGGTTTTAAAAGCTAGTTTTATGTTATGCTGTGATAAATACCGGGCTATTTTTTCTCCCAGACCCGGTATATAAGGTGCAGAAACAAATTTCATTGTCACATCAGTGTTTTTAGGTTCAAGAGTATTGTACAATTTGTGTGTTCGTTCTTTAATAATCTTGTTGCAGAATGAACCTGGGTAATTATTATTAGTGAGTATTTGTTTCACAACTTCTAGAGCATTTGAACGATAATATACTTCACTTAGTTTCAATGCCCTATCAACTAATGCTATCGCTGAATTTTTCTTATGGTTAAATGGACTCGAGGAATTATAGTCTAAATATCTGCCTTCTGAATCCTTCGGAGTCCATTCCGTGGTGAGATGGTCCTCCTCCCTACGCACTATTGTATCCAAAAACCGTATTTGACCATCCTCCTCAAGTTCTATGGTGAACTGCAGTCGGGGGTACATATATGTACAAAACTACCCCAAAATTTTGGTTTGATTTTAAACATTATAAGAAAATTGGCATGACATTTTCGGTGTCGCAATAATTTCGTGTTCGCCCTTTATTCCACTTTTATTGAAAATGCATAGTTTTCTACGCATTAATGGGTACTTTATTTTATCAGTGTACGTTAGTCCAATGCGTCCCACTAAGACGTCCAAAAAAATGTTGCAAATCCGTTCAACACGGGTCCAACGATGGACGTTTGTTGGACGGTTATTTGGACGTTGTACAAATTGGTCCAACGAACGTCCTTCATTGGACGATTTTGAAACCAACCGTTCTTGGAAGGGTTGGATGTTTATTCAATGAACGCCCGACATCTTCAACTGGGCGTCGGTGTCAAGCTGGCGTAAACGGTTATTGTCTAAAAAGGCAATTAAACGTATTGGCGAATCAAAGCGAGATTGACTCACAGATGGCAAGTATGTAAAAATGATGATGGGAAATTTGACATCCGTCAAAATACGGTGAATTTTTTTGGTATTTACGAAACCTTCTCTAATATCTTCAACACGGAATCCAAAACGGCAAGAAAAACGTTAGGTAAGTTATAGAAAGCTATCAAAGATATAACCACAGACAAACAGACGTAACACGAGATGAATTTTCATCGCCCATAGAAAAAACGGTCGATTTAGATTATGAAAAATGCGCCATTTCACCGAGCGTGGCGCTTGTGAAGCGATTTTGACACATAGCCATAATGTGTAACTTCGTTACCGCAAGCACCCGAAAACCAAGATGAAGGGAAAGAAAGGTGGGAACATTCGTCACTTTTAAGTGTATTAGTTTTATACATGTCAAATGGAACAAAGTGTCCGCGACCCATAAAATAAGTAAACATCGTCTAACTAGACACCCAGATGGTGCTAGTTACTGACGAGATGAATTCGAAACACAAAAAATAAAACTTAATTTAAGTTAGGTTTTGTGCCCTTAACGCGCAAAGTGGTTTAATCTAATTGTCCCTTATGGGAATTAATATTGCATAATTCAAGACGTTTGGCTCCCGAGCCATAAGACAAGAGTTCGTTTTCGCTTTCTCGTCAGCAAACCTGAGCCTCTGTGCTTGCTTCCCGGGACATCACTCGGGACAAGTCAGTTGCTTTGAACGTTCACATGTGTCGTGTGAACTGTTTGGAATTTTTTTGTGTCTAACTAGTGCTAATTTGGGTACTAGTTTAGATACATCGTCTAACTAGTCACCCAGATGGTGCTAATTATTGACGAGATGAATTCGAAACACAAAAAATAAAACTTAATAATCATAAAGATCCGAACGAGCGTCCTGATTCTTTAGCGCACGATGAAAAGAGAGAAAAGGCCGAACTTCACCACGGATCTTCCGATTCGAACACTTAGGGACACTTTTTTATATCGAAACTATCGATAAAAATAATTATGATTGAACCGAATCAAAACCTCTGGCAACAGAAGAGCCCACTACCGTTTGTTTATGTTTTCCGTTTGTTTTATCGGTTTTATAGAAGAAATATGGCAATAGTACTTATACTTGGAACAATGTAACATCTTGTATCGTCTTGCCTGAAAACATAACCGCCATTTTCATTTTATGCAAACCAAAACAAACAAAATGGTCCAGAAATGTGAAATGCATTCCTGTCGAAGTGTCCAAGGCAAAAATTGTTCAAAATTATTTCGTATTTTCCTGCACGACGCTGATCGGTGAGCAGATACATTTTATGATCTTGCCAATTTAACTGGTTCGGCGTAACGAATCTAACCGGATGTATGCAATGGATTCGAATTTGTCGATCCGCGGAACTGACGGAAAAATTCAACTTTGCAGGAGTTACGAAAACTGAAGATACGCTTAGACCATATTCAATCTAGATATATTTAATGATCCGTCGCAACCCAACAGCATCGCCGAAAGGGTCATTTTCAGGACCAAAAGAATTAAATTATATTTTCCTACGGCGATTGCTCATTACCATCCAAGACGAAGCACCCACTGGACAATTGGAGACCCAGCCAATTTTCAAGCGAATGAGCTTTCTACCAACCGGAAAGTTCTCCAAGTTGTAACAAAATTAAACTCTTCCATAGCCTACATAATGAGTTTTCACCTACAGAAAGCGTTAAAAATGAAATCGTTGATGCGAATTGATCCTGATATTGGCAAGGAAATTTTAGGGGTTGTATCTCCGTGATCTTGATCCAATGATGACCTCGATAGCACAGCCGACTCTTTAAAAATAGGCTACATAGCCTTGTTCTTATAGTAAAAGTAAACGCTAGCATGGAAAATAAAATATTGTGCCTTGCAGGATAATCGCTCGATATGCGATTATATGAAAGCTCAATTGAGATAGGCGCGTGACAGCCGCCTATATAAATTTATAGGCAGCTTTTTCCTTGAAGCTTTCGAAAAGCATACAGCTGGCAGAAAAATAAAGCTTCACTGAAATCTGCTTGCGGAGCAACTGCGGCTATATTTGATGCGCCTTTCAGACGCCCGCAATGTGAGATTTTATTATAAGCGCGACAATAAAGAGTACAAGATGCCTCCGGGATTCCAAATGAGCGACGGCAAAGAAGAGTAAATAGAGACAAAAATCAATCATACGACCAATTGACGACAAAAATTGTTTTCTTCACACGAAAAGAAAAACAATTTTGTTGTTGCTTAATTTCCCGTAACAATAAATGGTTGTGTTGGGTTTTAAAAATGAAGTCGTAGCTCTGCATTCTTTAAATTTGTCAATTGCAATAATTATGCCATGGAAAATTTAAGTACGTGACATAGGCGATTTTTCTATTTCGTTCTTCAAATATAGCAACTGCAACAATGCTCCTACCTTTCATCTAAGAGAAGAGAAGACAATCGCGTAGCCAATTTGATCCAGTCCTAACCTCAATATTGAACCATCTTCTGATTGGTCGTTTTGCCAGTCAAGAGCGTTCATAATATTTTCAAACGGGATGAAAAACAGTGCTGCTGAATTCATTTTAATTAGTTTTCATGCACATCAACATTTCATGCAAGTTTAATAAATACCCTGAATGACAATATAACTACGTGCATTGCTAAGAGAGACACGAATAAACATAAAATTCAATTTTTAAATGCAGCTAGTATTGTGAATTCTTGACAGAGGTTCGATATTTGAGGTACAATAATTTTCAGCAATTGTGAAAAACATGCAAATGGAATCTGGCAACGATGGATGCTTGTTGTCTTTGGAATTACGACAGGGCCTGGTAGATAAAATTAAGAAGAGCAAGAAGCCTGTTGTCGTCTCTTCTCTTAGCCTTTCATCTACTATCTTGCAATTGACAAGCGGTGTGGGCATTGTTGCCAGTACTTCCATTGAAAAAAAATGTTGTCCCATGGTTGCCAGAATCACATTTTGTGCAATGTGTTCAACAGATGTCGCTAGTATACCGTGGGCGATGATTTTTTTTTAGAATTTTCTTCGAGCTGTTACGTCTGTTTGTCTGTGATATAACTGCAAAAATCTGACGTTACTTAAATATTTTTTGTTTTAATAACCGCTGACATTGGTTATTTTTCAGAAAAGAAAAAAATGCGTTGTTCACGTGTGCCTGAGCCTAGGGGCAGATCACTCTAGGAATGTATAAAAAATTTACATCAAATTAGAAAAAATGCATTTAATTTCCATTTTTGCATCAACTTTGCACTCTCTCCGAGGGGCAGTTCACTCCCCATTCAAAGTGAATTGAAAATACCCAATTGAAAAAATACACGAGAAATGCTTCAATACACCTTAATTCAATTAATACGTCGAAAATACACAAATACACTAAAATACGTTACTTCTGGAAGAATTTTTCAATACGTCGAAAATACGCTAATACACAAAAATACGTTAGTACCGGAAATATTTTTCAATGCGCCAATAACAATCCAATTCGTCAAGTAATACACTGTTGATACAAGCCATACAAATATTACATGAATATCATGCCAAATGAAACTAATTCAGTATATTTCCTATTATGACATAGCGTATGTTTTTTCAGTTTGATTCAGAGGAACAATACCATAATCCGTAAAGAAAATAAACATCCCGTACATTTGAAAATACTTCCAGGGGACGTGAACATAGGTGAATCCGAAACTTCCTACCAGCATCAGTAGGAAATTTTTGATCAAGAATTCGCTCGTTTAAACGACATAAACAATGGTTTAATGTTTACCCTAAATAGTGAAACTCTGAAATCTTGCAAGTTCGAAGTTTACATTGCGATGGATCATTTTGTTTATATATATAGATTGCAATATAAATCAACACTCGTTGGGGGAATAGAATCATCACTTGTTGGATTGAGAATGCAAAACATAAGATTGTACGCAGCTCACCTGGGTTCGATTCCCAACCCCGCACATAGGGTTAGAGATTTTTCCACAAGAGACTACTCTAACCATAAAAGAGGCGGATGACCCTAAGGTTAAAACCTCTATAATCAAAATAATAATAAAAAATAATACAAAACACAAGAATCCGAATTACGAGTCGCTTCCGATCAACTTGCAGGAATGAGTTCAGCCATTAACTCTAAGTCCAGTTGGAATTCCAGCTGGATTCTGCCAGAATTCAGGCTCTAGTGACACAGCCGAGTCTAGTACAACCAGTAGGAATTTCGACTGATTTTACTGAGGAGCATCTCAATTTTACTGAAAGGCATCACAATTTTTTAAATAAATTTAGATAATATTGTAGTAATTAAATATAATACCGCGTTGCTCAAAAATCACCATTGGGTAAGCCTAATTAGAATTCAGCAAGCCTAATTAGTTTTCACCAAACTAAAGATAAAGGTTGCTTCAATTACATGTTCATCTGCATTGGTTCAACAATAGCACCATATCTGGTAAATCTCCCCGCTTCCAGCTTCTGATGTCATGTCTAAATTGATGATTTCTTTAACATGCGTCTAATGGGAATCACCAGTAGAAGCAAACTGAAGAAGTCACTAATTCTCTAAATAATAAAATTTGGCATAATGCTTAATTGTTCGCTAATATTGAAAAATCATAAGTAACTCCATTTGTACTAATTTTTTTATTATTTGCTTTTATGAAATTATTCTACTTGCATTCTAAAATAACATTTAAGCGTCAAAATTCAGTAACATTCGGTTTAAATTGATTATTCAACAAAAATACAATGCTAGCATACAATTGTACTTTTTAGTACACTAATCCATAAGAATTTTGAAATAATTCACCAATACGCATAATACATTGCATTTCGTGAACAATACACAAATACGTTTTTAATGCGCTAATACGTAAGAATTGTGAAAGAAATAATCAATACTCATCAATACACAAAATACATGTCATTTCGTGAAAAATACACAAATACGTCTCTCAATACGTTAGCCTGAATCGAAAATACTAGAGTGAGTCGCCCCTCGACTATCTCGCAGAAAAGTTTGTTCAAAAAACGTCCTAGGCTGATTCACTTTGTTCGGCGTTATGTGGAATGTAGGGCTAATTTTTTCGTAGGGTTTTGACGTCTTAAGCTTAGTATGCACCTCTTGCGAAATGAGGTCGCGAAATGTTTTTCCTTATTCCGTGCGGAATTTTGACATTTGCTCGCGAAAACTAGTCTGTGTTTGCTGTTAGATGTCGCTTTTGATAACTGAAAAACGACATCAGCGGTTGTTTGTTTATTTCTTTTTTATATTTCTGCTGTCATATGAATGTTTTAAATTATGTATTTTATTAATTCATCACGGATGTGTATGAAATCGGTAACAATTGTAAACCTATTTGCCATTCATGAAGCTCTCAGGGAAGTGACGTACTCAGCGTGAATCATATTTCGAGCATGATTAATCATAATGCTTATTTGTGACGGTTGCGGATGTCTCGGGGAAGTTCAGTCTGACTAATTTAGACAGCACAATTCCTGCAATCGGAAATTTAAATCATTGGCTGGCCATTTTCTATCTAAATTGGCTGCTTCTACCGGTTCTAGAAGACCCTAGAAATGATCGAAATTCGCTCAAACCAAATCTATTGAAATTGTCCGCAAATCTGATGGCCTTGGCCGCCTTTACCGCTTTCACAAGTCTCGGGGAAACTACCTTTTGAAACACGTTTCGGAATCCGGAAATATAACGCAAATATAACAACCGACTCCGACTCAATCGGTTTCAGGTCGAACCAAACCCTAGGCTTTAAACTTTGGCTGACGTTAAAAATCGATTATGATAACAATGGCTACTACTAAAGGTTCTGGAAGTCTCAGGGAATGCTACCAACAATCAGTACGAATACAAACCTATTTTTGGTATAACAATTGTGAGAATCGTAATTCAAATTTATTGCCATAAGTAATTCGTGGTAATTCTTATTGCATGAAACACTAGAGAGGTTTAAGGAATTGCGCATATTGCTACTACTTGTATTACTGCCGCAAGAAGCATAATTGTCCCATGTGTATAGGGATTCCCATAACACATGGGACAGTTTTGCTTCTAGCGGCAGAATACCTCAAGTCAAATATTACACCTCAAGTCTGATATTACACCGAAAGTTAGACGAATTAACTGAATTCTAATTTGATGGTCAGATTGACCCTGTATGTAAATTATGGAAAAGATGTTATAAGCCTTTTACAATCAGTCGTAATACAATAATACGTTATAATCCATTTAAAACGAGTGTATTGCTAATTAGGCACTTTTCAATCAGTTAGGTCCTTTCATAATCAGTTCGGTTATAAAAATCAATTAGGCCCTTTTATAAATTGTTATAAAATCGCTATCAAAATTCTGCATAATCAAATGTTGCGTTATGTACGTGCTCGGGTAGATATTTGTTAATGGAAAACATGAAATTTCAATTTGTTACATTTTGCAGTTAAGCCCTTTTCAAATGTTGGGATAGAACTGGGTAGAGATAAATTGTAATTGTAAATTTATTAGCTTACGATACCCTGTTGGTTACATTTGTATACCTTATGTCAGGTCAAGGAAGAAATAAAAAATATAATAAAATTATAAATTCAGAATTAAAACAAGTATGACCCAAAAAAGCTCCTACGCCTTTCACCAGTAGCTGGTCGAAAACACTTTACGGTGCGATCTTTTCAGTTTCGTCCGAGTTCTCCGCGTCTAGCAACTGAATCTTTTTCCGGAAGTGTTTTTCGATTGATCTGCAAATCATCATGCTTCGATCACTGCCCACTAGGTTGATGGTGATTCCGTTCTGTTAAAGAAGTGGGAATAAATACAATCTATAGGATCACAAGAATGAGTCACACTTACCGAATCTACTGGTGCGTCTAATTCGATGTAGATACGTTTCGCAATCGGCTCGTCCCTGCTAATCCATCGGCAAGTCGAAGTTGACGACAATGGTCAGCTGTTCGACGTCGATATCTAAGACGAAAGAATCTCTCCATAACCTGGTGCTGTAGCCAGAATCAAGTGGTGGAACTTACCCCTGGACAAAACGTTCGTTCCAACCGTTGCTCCACCGTTAGATCACCGGACAGTACCGCTACCCAGTGACCATCCTGGGACATCCTGCCGGTCAACCAACCGGTCGTTTTGCGTACCTGTTTCGATCGATTAACAGTTGTGAAAATAAGTTTACTTGGAGTTTACAACTGTCCTATACATCATATGACAGAAAATGATCGCTTGTCCGACGGTAATCACACAATTTCTCGTCCTGGTTGCGGAACTTGACGTAGTACTGTTTGATGTTATCGAGTGATTCTTGCTGCCGCGCCTGCCGAATGACGATCGGATTGGGTACGATGTACTCGGCAAACTCCATCACCTCGCGCTCGTACGTGGCCAAGAAGAACACCGACCATAACGCCCGCCTCCAGTACAAAAAGGAAAAACTAGGTCGTACGTTCTGAACTTTATACCCCAGTCAATTAGCTTGCCGGGTGTTCCGATGATATGATTAGTCAGCTTCGCCCCTTTGACGGTCTCCTCACCGCGAACGGCGTAAGGAAGTTTGATTTCCGGACAAAACTTTGCCATTTAGGCAGCTACTTCCCCCTTCTGAATTGCCAGCTCATAAGTGGGGGAAAGGCAAATCACCTGCAGATAGTTTTTTAACTGATGGACTCAACTGAGCATTGCCAGCACGAAGGCAGCGGTTTTTCCTGTTCCCGACTGACTCTGGGCGATTATATTCCGTGGCGGACCAGCCAACAGAGTAGGTAGAGCCATCTCCTGAATCTTGGAAGGGGTCAGATTAGTCACGGATAATTTTAAAGCTGATACTAAATATTTCGGGAGAAAATTTGGAATAGGACGTAAGCAACAATGAGATTCTCTTTGGGGTCTTTCTCTTCTGTTTGTTACTCGATCGTTTCAATATTTAGTACTCAACTCTTTGCCTAATATTTTAGTAAAAACCATCGGCTATGTACTGGAAAATTAGTGCAAAATGTTATAGTGACGTCACAATCGAAAGAGAAAGTAAACAAAGAGAGGCTGTCAATGTTCCTAATGTCCTAATCAAAATTTTCTGCAGATTTCGACTTACTTGAATGCCTCTGCATCTTCCGCGGAGGAAGGTGTTTCTCCATTTTCTCTTGCAGCTTGTTTTTCTCTAGGAGCTGCTAGTCAGAATTTCCGTAGCTACCGAACTCCAAACATCAGGTGTAGCTTTGGTTCTACTGCCGGTGGACTAGGTTTTTCCGCATTCTCTTTCTCTGGACTGCCAACCGCCGGCTCTGAATCCTTATCCTTGGTGATATGTACTCAGTTCGCTAACCTATTTGTATTAAAAAGAAAAATCAAATCCCATCCCAATGATCGCTTCAAAAATAGGTTATAACAAAAAAACACTTACCGTGTACAGAAATTTCTTGATCCGTCGTCTTTTTGACCCAGTTATCGGCAGCGCTTGCCATCGTTTCGATCGGGTATTAAAATTCAATAGCAAGGTACAAAGTATGGGAAATCGTCCTGAATCAGCACGGGTACTGTCCCTCGGGTGGTTTATTCCTTGCAATTCGCTGAAATTTTGACCAGAGCGACCTTGCGGAAAAAACGATGCCTTCTTTTGCCTGCTCACTTCCCTGCCATGAAACCGATGATGAGCGCTTATTCCAAACGGTTAGCCGATTGAACATGACGTGCCATTATGTTTGTTCTGTGAATTGATAAGGACATCTAGATATGCAAAGGAATGTTTGGAGGAGGGATGCTACTGGTAAATACATACCGAAAGAGAAAGTCCTTTCCGAGCATCTTGATGTTGTGTTTTCTGTTGGCCCATTATCACTGCGTTCTCTTGCTGTGTGATTACCATATTATGTTGTTGGTGTTCGATCTGAAAAAAATCATAATAAAAAAATATCCGTAAATGAGTGAATTCGAGCTTTTTAAAGAAGAATAGGGTATTAGATTACAATGTACTAAACACTTCTTCTTCTTCGCTTCTGTTTGGCTTGTTTGTGAAACAAAGCCCAAAATGGCACAGCGTATAAAGCTATATTGCCAGTTAATTTTCGTTTATAGTCCAATGGACTTTACTTTTTGTGACTAACCGACGATAAACTCGCAGCGCCACAAAATTGGTCCACCACAGCACGAGTAATTCGCCCAATCAAGTTGAAAAAAGCGAATTATCTAGCACTCGGTGAAAACCAACATGTCGACACGTTGAAATTTTCACCGGAAGTGTACTAAACACGGTACTGATCCTTTCGAAATAAAAAAGGTAATAAAAATGTCTCACCTTACCGCACCAACTGAATAAAAAAGTCCTCCTGCACACCGCATGGTACGGTATAGTATGCTGCTGCTACTGTGTTTGAATGTGCTGTTGCTATCTTTTTTGCAGTTGGTCAATGGTCTTCTACATTTGGGATCATCCATAAATGACGTAGCATTATATGGGGGAGGGGGGTGTATTGTATTTTGTGACGATGTGTGACGACAGGGGGGTAGGGGGTCATGTCATGCTACGTAGCTTTTTCAAAGGGGAATAACTAACATCGTTTTTTATTTTTTTTTTTTAATTTTACAGCGACAAGGGGGGGGGGAGAATTACCGTCAAGCTACGTAATTACCAGGGGGGTACTTAGAGGTTTGTGACGAAATGCTACGATGGGGGAGGGGGGTGTTAAAAATCACTCAAAAAATGCTACGTCATTTATGGATCGTCCCTTTGGCTTGGATCTATTGCACTAATTGCGGTTGCTGACCAGGTTATACCGTCGGTTGAACGTTATTGCTACCGACCTTTAGGATGATGGTCGTGGTCTGGAAGAAATCTTAATTTTCTGATGTTGTGGTTCTGCTGCTGAGCTTGCTGTGAAATGTTGGCGATAAGCACTCGAATAGTGATTGCTTGCTGCTGCTGGAATGGAATCACGAGCACTGTGGAGGCAGTGATATTTTCATGCAAGGAACTGGTAGGAACCAAGGCTGGAATATGACGTTTGTGCTTGAATCCGATTTCTCTAAATCAGGCAACCGCTGGTAAAAATAGTGGCAGACAAGTTTTAAGGCAGAATGTGCCGATGAAATGTTTTCCGATGTGTCCATCATTCGTAAAGCTAAGTATGCACCTCTTGCGAAATGAAATTTCCTATACAAAACCTATGCATAAAAAACGTCGCGAAATGTTCGCGAAAAAAAATTTCGTTTCCATTTCGTAAGCGGTACGCAGCTCTCGCGAAAACGATAACGAAAAATGAAGTTAGCTGAGACACGGTTCGACAAACGATAAGTTTCATAATAGTTCCGCGAGACAGCGCTGCTTTCTATGCGCTGTCACCAAGGCAAACTTTTTCCTTGCGAAATAATGGTCAGCGGTATTATTTCGCACGGAGGCTCGCGAAATTTTGACAGGTTGCAATGAAAAAATATAAGAAAACACAAGATTGGCAATTTTTTGTATTTTTTTCATCGCAACCTGTCAAAATTTCGTGGTTTAGAAATTCAATATTTCGAATTTGAATGGTAAGTTTAAAAATATTACTGGAAGTGATTGTTTCTAGTTTTAAACAATTAAATTTAAATAATTAATATTATTTGCAGCACACCCAAACAAAGCAAATCAGCTCAACTAATCTTGTCTCAACATCCTAGATCTGGCAATCAGCCAACCAACATTAAATCGATACAACCGCAGCAGTACCAACTACTCCAAATCCAGCAACAGCCACTCAAAAAAGGACCACATAGCAATTACTGCTCAAACGAACAACAGGAGTTTACGAATGATGGACACATCGGAAAACATTTCATCGGCACATTCTGCCTTAAAACATGTCTGCCACTATTTTTGAAAATATCACTGCCTACACAGTGCTCGTGATTCCATTCCAGCAGCAGCAAGCAATCACTATTCGAGTGCTTATCGCCAACATTTCACAGCAAGCTCAGCAGCAGAACCACCTTCAACCACAACATCAGAAAATTAAGATTTCTTCCAGACCATGACCATCATCCTAAAGGTCGGTAGCAATAATGTTCAACCGACGGTACAACCTGGTCAGCAACTGCAATTAGTGCAATAGATCCAACCCAAATGTAGATTTACTAACTGCAAAAAAAGATAGCAACAGCACATTCAAACACAGTAGCAGCAGCATACTATACTGTACCATGCGGTGTGCAGGACTTTTTTATTCAGTTGTTGCGGCAAGGTGAGACATTTTTATTACCTTTTTTATTTCGAAAGGATCAGTACCGTGTTTAGTACATTGTAATGTAATACCCTATTCTTCTTTAAAAAGCTCGAGTTCACTCATTTACGGATATTTTTTTATTATGATTTTTTTCAGATCGAACACCAACAACATAATATCATGGTAATCACCCAGCAAGAGAACGCAGTGATAATGGGCCAACAGAAAACACAACATCAAGATGCTCGGAAAGGACTTTCTCTTTCGGTATGTATTTACCAGTAGCATCCCTCCTCCAAACATTCCTTTGTATATCTAAATGTCCTTATCAATTCACAGAACAAACATAATGGCACGTCATCTTCAATCGGCTAACCGTTTGGAATAAGCGCTCATCATCGGTTTCATGGCAGGGAAGTGAGCAGGCAAAAGAAGGCATCGTTTTTTCCGCAAGGTCGCTCTGGTCAAAATTTCAGCGAATTGCAAGGAATAAACCACCCGAGGGACAGTACCCGTGCTGATTCAGGACGATTTCCCATACTTTGTACCTTGCTATTGAATTTTAATACCCGATCGAAACGATGGCAAGCGCTGCCGACAACTGGGTCAAAAAGACGACGGATCAAGAAATTTCTGCACTCGGTAAGTGTTTTTTTGTTATAACCTATTTTTGAAGCGATCATTGGGATGGGATTTGAATTTTTCTTTTCAATACAAATAGGTTAGCGAACTGAGTACATATCATCAAGGATAAGGATTCAGAGCCGGCGGCTGGCAGTCCAGAGAAAGAGAATGCGGAAAAACCTAGTCCACCGGCAGTAGAACCAAAGCTGCACCTGATGTTTGGAGTTCGGTAGCTACAGAAATTCTGACTCTAGCAGCTCCTGAAGAAAAACAAGCTGCAAGAGAAAATGGAGAAACACCTTCCTCCGCGGAAGATGCAGAGGCATTCAAGTAAGTCGAAATCTGCAGAAAATTTTGATTAGGACATAAGGAACATTGAGAGCCTCTCTTTGTTTACTTTCTCTTTCGATTATGACGTCACTATAACACTTTGCACTAATTTTCCAGTACATAGCCGATGGTTTTTACTAAAATATTAGGCAAAGAGTTGAGTACTAAATATTGAAACGACCGAGTAACAAACAGAAGAGAAAGACCCCAAAGAGAATCTCATTGTTGCTTACGTCCTATTCTAAATTTTCTCCCGAAATATTTAGTATCAGCTTTAAAATTATCCGTGACTAATCTTTTAGCCCGGCGGATGCAAGTTTGCTAATGAAAGATGTGTATCGACGTCGAACAGGTGACCATTGTCGTCAACTTCGACCTGCCGATGGATTAGCAGGGACGAGCCGATTGCGAAACGTATCTACATCGAATTAGACGCACCGGTAGATTCGGTAAGTGTGACTCATTCTTGTGATCCTATAGATTGTATTTCTTCCCACTTCTTTAACAGAACGGAATCACCATCAACCTAGTGGGCAGTGATCGAAACATGATGATTTGCAGATCAATCAAAAAACACTTCCGGAAAAAGATTCAGTTGCTAGACGCGGAGAACTCGGACGAAATTGAAAAGATCGCACCGTAAAGTGTTTTCGACCAGCTACTGGTCATACTTGTTTTGATTCTGAATTTATAATTTTATATTTTTTTAATTTACAAATGTAACCAACAGGGTATCGCAAGCTAATAAATTTACAATTACAATTACAATCTCTACCCAGTTCTATCTAAACATTTGAAAAGGGCCTAACCACAAAATGTAACAAATTGAAATTTCATGTTTTCCATTAACAAATATCTACCCGAGCACGTACATAACGCAACATTTGATTATGAAGAATTTTGATAGCGATTTTACAACAATTTATAAAAGGGCCTAATTGATTTTTATGACCGAACTGATTATGAAAAGACCTAACTGATTGAAAAGTGCCTAACTAGCAATACACTCGTTTTAAATGGATTATAACGTATTATTGGATTATGACTGATTGTAAAAGGCTTATAACATCTTTTCCATAATTTACATACAGGGTCAATTTGACCATCAAATTAGAATTCAGTTAATTCGTCTAACTTTCGGTGTAATATCAGACTTGAACAGCATTTTTTGTGTGAGGTATTCTGCCGCTAGAAGCAAAACTGTCCCATGTTCTATGGGAATCCCTATACACATGGGACAATTATGCTTCTGGCGGTAGTAATACAAGTAGTAGCAATATGCGCAATTCCTTAGTGTTTCATGCTATAAGAATTACCACGAATTACTTATGGCAATAAATTTCAATTACGATTCTCACAATTGTTATACCAAAAATAGGTTTGTATCCGTACTGATTATTGGTAGCATTCCCTGAGACTTCCGGAACCTTTAGTAGTAGCCATTGTTATCATAATCGATTTTTAACGTAGTTTAAAGCCTAGGGTTTGGTTCGACCTGAAACCGGTTGAGTTGGTTGTTATATTTGCGTTATATTTCCGGATTCCGAAACGTGTTTCGAAAGGTAGTTTCCCCGAGACTTGTGAAAGCGGTAAAGGCGGCCAAGGCAATCAGATTTGCTTCTTAATGGTCAAACGCCGATTTAGACTTACGATTCGGACAATTACAATAGATTTGGTTTGAGCGAATTTCGATCATTTCCCTGGGTCTTCTAGAACCGGTAGAAGCAGCCAATTTAGATAGAAATTGGCCAGCCAATGATTTAAATTTCCGATTGCAGGAATTGTGCTGTCTAAATTGGTCAGACTGAACTTCCCCGAGACATCCGGAACCGTCACAAATAAGCATTATGATTAATCATTCTCGAAATATGATTCACGCTGAGTACGTCACTTCCCTGAGAGCTTCATGAATGGCAAATAGGTTTACAATTGTTACCGATTTCATACACATCCGTGATGAATTAATAAAATACATCATTTAAAACATTTAAATGACAACAGAAATATAAAAAAGAAATAAACAAACAACAGCTGATGTCGTTTTCCAGTTATCAAAAGCGACATCTAACAGCAAACACACAGACTAGTTTTCGCGAGCAAATGTCAAAATTCCGCACGGAAGAAGGAAAAATATTTCGCGACCTCATTTCGCAAGAGGTGCATACTAAGCTTAAACTCCTGTTGTTCGTTTGAGCAGTAATTGCTATGTGGTCCTTTTTGAGGGGTTGTTGTCTGTTGCTGGATTTGGAGTAGTTGGTACTGCTGCGGTTGTATCGATTTAATGTTGGTTGGCTGATTGCCAGATCCAGGATGTTGAGACAAGATTAGTTGAGCTGATTTGCTTTGTTCGGGTGTGCTGCAAATAATATTAATTATTTAAATTTAATTGTTTAAAACTAGAAACAATCACACTTCCAGTAATATTTTAAAACTTACCATTCAAATTCAAAATATTGATTCTCAAAACTACAAAATTTTGACAGGTTGCGATGAAAAAATACAAAAAATTACCAATCTTGTGTTTTCTTATATTTTTTCATTGCAACCTGTCAAAATTTCGCGAGCCTCCGTGCGAAATAATACCGATGACCATTATTTCGCAAGGAAAAAGTTTGCCTTGGTGACAGCGCATAGAAAGCAGCGCTGTCTCGCGGAACTATTATGAAACTTATCGTTTGTCGAACCGTGTCTCAGCTAACTTCATTTTTCGTTATCGTTTTCGCGAGAGCTGCGTACCGCTTACGAAATGGAAACGAAATTTTTTTTCGCGAACATTTCGCGACGTTTTTTATGCATAAGCTAAGTATGCACCTCTTGCGAAATGAGGTCGCGAAATATTTTTCCTTCTTCCGTGCGAAATTTTGATATTTGCTCTCGAAAATTTGACAGACTAGTTTCTGCGCGGTTGCTGTTAGATGTCGCTTTTGACAGCTGAAAATTGCTATCAGCTGTTGTTTATTTATTTTTCATGTTTCGTCTTAAGTTTCTGCTATCATTTCTGAACGCTTTAAATGAATTTTTAAGCAATTTTCTTAATTTGTCACTGATGATCAAGTCGCGGAATTCATGATTTTCTGTGAATTCTCCCGTAATGGTGACGATAAAGGTGGGCTAGAAAGCTGAAGAAAGTTGAACAAGAAGAGGAATGTACCCACATATCGTAAGCTTTGGAGATCACTAGAAGAATAATGACGCGTTTACGATGATTTTTAATGTATGGCATTGAAGGGAGGGTCCGGCAGATAGTCAACCGAATACAGAAGTATTGCCAGAGCGAGCTCTTGCACTCTCCACTAATGTTGCGATTCCGGACTTTGCTAATATGACAGCTGATTTTTTTGCCATGCAGGATGCGCAACCGAATGCTCCCAAATAATTTGAAAACAATTCGCGATTCTTCAGTATTATTCAGATTCTATATACACTCAGACACAGACAGACACCTTTGGTGCAAAATTCCAATACAGTCGTGATGCGGACCACAGGCTCTGTTCAACTAATGAATTTGATTCTAGTTGGACCAACTGCCAAATGTCAAAAACTCCAAAGTAGACTTTAGTAGTGTAAATTAATAGATTGCCAAAGTAAATTTGACATGAGATTTTGGCGTTCAAATGCTTTTTAGTTGAACAATGGTACTACTAGCGGCGGTCTAACTAAAAATCGGCCCAGTTAAAAAGTGATCAACCAGCGAATCACGACTGTATCAGAAAGTTTTCTTTTTGCTCATTACACATATTTTATTCTGACATAACAGACGGGATCAAACATAAAATATTTAATTAATTTAATTCTCTTTATAGTTTAAACATTCACTTATCTACTCTGTGAATTTTTTCTCATTTTTTGCCTTTTGTTCCATAATCGAGAACCCAATTTTTTATTCGGCTAAGATACCTCTCATTAATGTACCTCCCCCCTCCACAACCTCCTTCAGATCCTCCTTACCATCACGCTCCCTTCAGACTTCCACTCTATTCCACCTCCCCAAGACGCACCCGTCCCTCATGCCTATCACCTTCACCGACCAGGTATATCAAAATAAGCTCACCCTTCTCACACACCTACTTCCGCATATCATGTTATCGGGAAGGCAACATTAAACTAATGCGGATAAAGCTAATTTTTTTTATTGTCTTTAGTCTTTCATCAAGTTCGTTTGTTTTGAAATATACATGGGTCAGCTCAAATTTTTGTTCTAGGTGTGAATTTAAGAACTTTCGTCAAAAATGGCTTAGTTTGGACATGATTTTAGAGGTGTCTCCAATCAAAAATCGTGTTTTTGCTATGTTTCCATAGGAAGATCACTTACACTCTGATTTGATAGGTCCTATATGCCCACATATCATCAAAGGTTGTTCCTTACACATAGCGTAACATGTTTTAACAGGTGAACATAGCTCTAATCGCAATAGAAATTTTTTTAATTGGATTTTTAAATAGAAAAGAATACCAAAACCAACAAAAAATACTACTAATTTTTCTTCGTTTTGATATAGTTTTCAATATGAAAATCCAGTTAACAAATTTTCTATTGTGATTAGAGCTATGTTCACCTGTTAAAACATATTAAGATATGTGTAAGGAACAACCTTTGATGATATGTGGGCATGTAGTGCCTATCAAATCAGAGTGTAAGTGATCTTCCTATGGAAACATAGCAAAAACACGATTTTTGATTGGAGACACCTCTAAATCATGTCCAAATTAAGCCATTTTTGGCGAAAGTTCTTAAATTCACACCTAGAACAAAAATTTGAGCTGACCCATGTATATTTCAAAACTTTTTCAAAATGTGGAGAGGTCTATTAACCAGCTATTGGATCGTAGTTTGGAAAAATGAGAAAGGGGCCGTGCATAAATGACGTAGCATTTTGGGGGGCAGGGAGGGTATACCAAATTTGTGACGAGGGGGAGGGTAGGGTCTGAAGTTGTGCGACGTAGCATTATGTTTAAAACCCATTGTTGAAAACAATTTAATGATCCTCCATTCCCAAGAGAAATAAATTTAAATTCAAACAAGTTACTTTTGATGCGGTTTTTCATGAGGTAAATTTTACGGTTCGCAGAATTACAAGTTCGCAAAAATACGAAAAGATTTTGTATGCGGATTTAACTGGCTACATTAGTTAGCTAATGTAGCTAACTAGTAGACTTAGTTTGCAAGCTGAATTAAATTTTCACTTCGGATTCAACCAAACAAAATTTAGTAATTTAGATTAACGTATGCTTCTTAAAATTATTGGCAGCTGTAGGGTTGTAAACTGAGAGAACTTCTCTTCTTGCTCCCCTTGACATATAAAATTTAGAACAAAACTATCAACACTATATTTGTCATGAAATGGGCTTACTTTGCACGCAATTTTCTGTTATAATGAAAATATTGATGAAAGTCGTCAAACATTTCGAAAGGACATGTATTTAAAATAATTGAAAACCATATGTATTTTTTTCATTGCCCGGCCGCTTTGCATGGTACGCGGGGGAGGGGGTAGGTAAATGCTACGTTATTTACGAGGGGGAGGTTAGAATTAGAATTTTTTAACCAAATGCTACGAGGGGGAGGGAGGAGTCAAAAATCGCCGAAAAAAAGCTACGTCATTTGTGTACGGTCCCAAAGGCACATTTGAAAAAGAGATTATAACTACTAGAGATCACATGTCGCTGTTAACACTGATGGTTTATTATCTCGCTCTTACACATGCTAGGCCCATTTGTTTGACACATATTGCCCTGGGTACACACATGGCAAAGTAATGGGATACAACATGCTAGAACGAGACCCCATGTATCAGTCCGTGAATACATGGAGACAGTAGCGCTTTGTTCTCTCTAGTAATAATCTTTTTTACATTTGTACCATTAGGTGGATTAAACAGGTTTTTAATTAACTAGTTAATCTTCAACGCTAACTGCATTCCTTAATCGACTGTGGTAATCAGATATGTTAGCCGTATACCTTCTAACTATCGCTTTTTGCAACATTAATTTTCCACTAATTTAATTACTTTCCGCTAAATTTCCAGTACATATAGAAAGCCGATGGTTTTTACTAGAGTGTTATAAAAGGTATAGAAAGCATAGCATATACATATAGAAAGCCGATGGTTTTTACTAGAATATTATAAAAGGTAATTTCAAGTGCAACGGTGAGACGGTAGGTGTACAGTTAATGCGCATAGGTTGCAGAAATAGGTTGTTGAGACAGCCCGATTGCACACTGATAAATAGCAATAACAATATTATAAAAGGTAATTGTGAAGCGACCGAATAGTAGAGAGAAGAGAATGGAAACAAAGAGAATTATATGACCTAATGATTTTTTTCAAGAACTATTGAATTCCGTAGGGCTGATGTTTATTCACCGGCGCCTTGCACCTCACCAGTCGTACCGGGGATCATTTCGTGTTGATGATAGGGTCAAATGTAACATCAACTCCTGAATGTCGTCTGCGGGGGGGAACTTTCCTATGCAAAAGAAAAATTGAAATCAGTACAGATTGTCGGTTAGGTTGATTGAAATAATTTACCTGGCTCTCGTTTAGCATAATAATTGATCCGTTTCAACATATAATGTGATTCCATTACATGATCTATAAATTGGCAAGGTTATTCAGATGAAAGAAACGGTTACGATCTGGAAAAAAAATCTTTTACTTCAGAAATCCCAATGCATGTGAAAAATATTTGTGAACGAGCGGTGAATTTCGCGAGCACGAGTATTTTTATTACAAAGAATAGAATGGTACATTACAATGTCATAAACACTGTACTGATCCCTTCAAAATTAAAAAAGAACCAAAAATGACTCACCTTATACTAGGATTGCTGCACCAACTGCTGCCTGTTCGCGGTGCAGCCTGGAACTGTATTGTATTCTGTTACTACTGTGTATGCTGTATCTGCTACAGTGAATTTAATTGTGATAGTCCTTATTTGTTGCTTCTGCTGCTGTTGTTGGGTCAATGGACATCTGCGTTTGACCCTGATTGATTTGGATCGTTTGCACTAGTACAATATCGTTACCGACCAGTCGGATAATGGTCGTCGTATTGGGAAAGTGTCAATTTGCTGCTGCTATTGTTGAATGATGTAGTACGTCTGCTGCGCCTGCTGTGAAATGTTGATTATAAGCGCTGGAATAGTGGATGCTTACTGCCGTATCTGTTGGGAGTACGACCGATGTCTAGGCAGAAATATTTTGAAGCAAGGAACCAAGGCTGGAGCTTTTATGTCTCCTATTTCACTAAACCAGGAGGACACCAGCTAAGTCAGATACGTTTTGCAATGAAATTCACTGATAAACGGTGCTCCCCGTAGGATCCACCATTCGAAAAATATTCTTGTTAGATCCAATATATTGGATGAATTCGTTGTAAATTGTTTTACCTTTCACGTTTGGCGATACTATCACCAGGGTGTATTTGGGATGCTGTGTGTCTTTTGTCACAATGGAAGTTGTAATTTGAACGGTCCGTTGTTGTTGCTTCAGGATCTGAGCAATGGATGTGGCGGTCATATTTTTTTGGTTTCTGGGCAGTAATTTTTATGGTTCTTTTTCAAGGAGTTGTTGGCTGTTGCTTTTGTATCGATTAAATGTTGTGAATGGTTGTTTGATTGACATATCCAGTATAAAATACAGTGCTATATACGCACTTTAAATACTTGAGAAATCCGCTTTCTCCAACACGTTCATACTTCCGTTGTACGCAAATACTACAATAATATCTTACTATGACGGTATTTACGCTATGCTAGTTATTGTATAACCACTGGATTCTTTTTGATTATCGTTAATTACCGGTACCTGGGAACCCACTAGGCGTGCCGGTACTCACTTCGTGCTGTTGAGAGGGATTTAGCACACGGTAGTTGTGAAACGTTTTCCATTCGCCCGTATTGCAATCAAGCATGATCAGCGATTCCACAACGCCTGTGTGTTTGCTTGGAAGACTTAATCCTGTGTGAAGGAAGAAAAACCGAAATCAGTACAGATTTTCAGTTAGGTTGATTGATATTACACTAATTTGCGATATTACCTGGCTCTCGGTCGTTCTCGTTATTTCCCATCTAAAGTCGCCGGTTGTCCGGTTTGTCGACCATGAAACCGAGGATAAGATTCAAACCACACGGTTAGCCCGTTTGAGTATGTCGTGGGCTTCCGTGACACGTTTGTTTTGTACAACGACAAGGTTATCTAAATATGAAAAGGAACGATTGGAGGAGGGACGTTTGTGGGCTAATTTTACCAAAAGACGAAGTTACTTACGAGCATTTTGCTGTTGTGTTTGCTGTTAACCCACTGTCACCGCATTCTGCTGCTGTATGGTGATCGTGTACCCTGTTGCTGCTGTGGTTGGCTGCTGCCCAATTCGATCTGAGAAAAAATATTTACTTTACTTCAGGGATCACATTTCGTGTAAAAAAGTATCCTGAGAGCTGTGAATTTTACGAACTTGTTTCAAAAAATAGGAAAAAAAAGTCAACCAAGAATATCACACCTTTCTGCGGCTGCTGCACTAAATATTTAGTGCTGCTCGCGGTACTTCCACCGTCTGAACTGTATCCCAATAATTTTAGTCGAAAAATGAACCAAAGCTCTGGCTTCACTGGAGCTGGAATACTAACTAGAACCTGGAATACTAGAATTGGCCAGAATTCCAACTGGACTTACTGCTTTTACTTAAGTGTCTGAAGGTGCAGCACTGTCGTTGTTGTTACCGACCGATCGAGTGATAGCCATCGACAGGGGAAATCTTAATTTGCTGCTGTTATAGTTGACGGTGGTGCTTCTGCTGCGATCATGATCGGATGCTGCATGTTTCCTGTCATGATGGAAGTGGTTTGAACGGCCTGTTGCTATTGCTGCTGTTAGATTTGCTTTTGCTGCAGGATCCGAGCAACTGATGTAGCGATCATGTTGCTTTGTGAGTTCTGAGCAGAAAGTTGATTCCTTTTGAGGGTTTAGCTGCTGTTAGACTTGACATTGCTCTTGTTGTTGTCGCTTCTGTTGTATCTATTGGATGTTTATAATGGGTGGGTGATTGCCAGATCCAGGATGTTGGTACGACGGTACGAGAATAATGGAGATATTTTGTAGCATCTGTCTTTTGTTGGGGGAAACTGCACTCTTCTTCTATTTGTTTGAGCTGCCATTGTGCTCGTAAGGACCAGATACGTCAAGGGGAGGTTGGTTCATGAGACTGGAGCCGCTGTTGCTAATGCCAAGCTTGTTAAGGTTATTTGCGCAGGGGTAGCGACTATATTCGAATTTGTTTTAATTCTTCTTTTCTTCCTGGACAGTGAAGCTTAGTATGCACCTCTTGCGAAATGAGGTCGCGAAATATTTTTCCTTCTTCCGTGCGGAATTTTGACATTTGCTCGCGAAAACTAGTCTGTGTGTTTGCTGTTAGATGTCGCTTTTGATAACTGGAAAACGACATCAGCTGTTGTTTGTTTATTTCTTTTTTATATTTCTGCTGTCATTTAAATGTTTTAAATAATGTATTTTATTAATTCATCACGGATGTGTATGAAATCGGTAACAATTGTAAACCTATTTGCCATTCATGAAGCTCTCAGGGAAGTGATGTACTCAGCGTGAATCATGTTTTGAGCATGATTAATCATAATGCTTATTTGTGACGGTTCCGGATGTCTCGGGGAAGTTCAGTCTGACCAATTTAGACAGCACAATTCCTGCCATCGGAAATTTAAATCATTGGCTGGCCATTTTCTATCTAAATTGGCTGCTTCTACCGGTTCCAGAAGACCCAGGGAAATGATCGAAATTCGCTCAAACCAAATCTATTGTAATTGTCCGAATCGTAACTCTTAATCGGCGTTTGACCATTAAGAAGCAAATCTGATTGCCTTGGCCGCCTTTACCGCTTTCACAAGTCTCGGGGAAACTACCTTTCGAAACACGCTTCGGAATCCGGAAATATAACGCAAATATAACAACCGACTCCGACTCAATCGGTTTCAGGTTGTAACCCGTCAGGGTAACAATTTAGCACTGGGTGGAAATATACCTTTTTTTACGTATACACTCCGTAGAGTGTATTGTTTACGTAAAATTATGCTCACCACTGTTCCATATGATCGTTCGCTTTTTACGTTAAATTTTGTTTATATTTTTGTTTGTGAACGATTTTGTTAGATCAGATAGGTGTAGTAATTTTTGTTAAATATTTGTATATTAATAACATAGGGTTTAGTCAGGTAACCGCTCTCCTCTCGCTGCGAAAAGTGTGCGGACTATGCTGTACCATAGCGATGACAGCTATGCGGGATGTGCGTTTTTTTGGTGTTGGTGATAGTGGAGTGCGGAAGGCGGCCATCGAGTTAGAAAGTGACGGACCACGGCAACGAAAAGACGTCCAGAAAATTATTGTTTTTATTTCGGGACAGTTTCCCGCCACCGTAACGAACGTTCAGTGCGCGTGTGCGACGGTCGATTTCCGTCGAAAGTGCCGGTCCGTGGTCCGGGTGCTCATTTGTTTAGTGGTGCTGGATCGCCGTCGGGGGAAGCTAATTCCCAAGGAGCTTTCGCTTCCCCGGCTAACCGTTAAGGATCCGACGCACCCGCCCCTCTCGCTGCAGAGGATAAGTCGAACGAGCCTTGCTCTCCTCTGCAGCTAACAGCCAAGGAGAGGGAAGCAGGTAGGACAACGGTTCCACCTGGGAAGAACACTGCGGTGTCTTCTGGGATTCCTTGCGGGGAGCAAGTGAATCCGGTGATTAGTCACCAACGTCGCTAGGGAGGTTCCAACAAAGGAGCCAAGCTCACCTCCCTAGCTAATTGTCAAGGACCGCTGCCGGAGCAGCCAACGTTCAAAGGAAAACGCGGCCGTTGTTGTCCCGGCCGGTCGGAGGAAACCGCCCGCCTTTCCGCCAGCAGTAGCAGATCACCAGCAGCAGCAGCAGTTGAGAGAGTAGCGGAGAATAAAAGTCGGTAAATTTAATAATTTATTTTGTTTGTTTACTTTTTTTCTTGTGAAACGAAAATCCGAAATTCTGTAGAAGCACCTAGGCCGCCCTGAAACGAAGGGTACGCCGGGCAAATAAGAACCCGAGTAGCGGGCAAACCCCTACTTACAAGGTCGAACCAAACCCTAGGCTTTAAACTTTGGCTGACGTTAAAAATCGATTATGATAACAATGGCTACTACTAAATGTTCTGGAAGTCTCAGGGAATGCTACCAATAATCAGTACGGATACAAACCTATTTTTGGTATAACAATTGTGAGAATCGTAGTTCAAATTTATTGCCATAAGTAATTCGTGGTAATTCTTATTGCATGAAACACTAGAGAGGTTTAAGGAATTGCGCATATTGCTACTACTTGCATTACTGCCACAAGAAGCATAATTGTCCCATGTGTATAGGGATTCCCATAGCACATGGGACAGTTTTGCTTCTAGCGGCAGAATACCTCACACAAAAAATGCTGTTCAAGTCTGATATTACACCGAAAGTTAGACGAATTAACTGAATTCTAATTTGATGGTCAGATTGACCTTGTATGTAAATTATGGAAAAGATGTTATAAGCCTTTTACAATCAGTCATAATACAATAATACGTTATAATCCATTTAAAACGAGTGTATTGCTAGTTAGGCACTTTTCAATCAGTTGGGTCCTTTCATAATCAGTTCGGTCATAAAAATCAATTAGGCCCTTTTATTAATTGTTGTAAAATCGCTATCAAAATTCTTCATGATCAAATGTTGCGTTATGTATTGTCGCGCTTATAATAAAATCTCACATTGCGGGCGTCTGAAAGGCGCATCAAATATAGCCGCAGTTGCTCCGCAAGCAGATTTCAGTGGAGCTTTATTTTTCTGCCAGCTGTGTGCTTTTCGAAAGCTTCAAGGAAAAAGCTGCCTATAAATTTATATGGGCGGCTGTCACGCGCCTATCTCAATTGAGCTTTCATATAATCGCATATCGAGCGATTATCCTGCAAGGCACAATACGTGCTCGGGTAGATATTTGTTAATGGAAAACATGAAATTTCAATTTGTTACATTTTGCAGTTAGGCCCTTTTCAAATGTTTGGATAGAACTGGGTAGAGATAAATTGTAATTTTAATTGTAAATTTATTACCCTGCTGGTTACATATGTCAGGTCAAGGAAGAAAAAAATATTAATAAAATTATAAATTCAGAATCAAAACAAGTATGACCCAAAAAAGCTCCTATGCCTTTCACCAGTAGCTGGTCGAAAACACTACGGTGCGATCTTTTCAATTTCGTCCGAGTGATAGCCATCGACAGGGGAAATCTTAATTTGCTGCTGTTATAGTTGACGGTGGTGCTTCTGCTGCGATCATGATCGGATGCTGCATGTTTCCTGTCATGATGGAAGTGGTTTGAACGGCCTGTTGCTATTGCTGCTGTTAGATTTGCTTTTGCTGCAGGATCCGAGCAACTGATGTAGCGATCATGTTGTTGCTTTGTGAGTTCTGAGCAGAAAGTTGATTCCTTTTGAGGGTTTAGCTGCTGTTAGACTTGACATTGCTCTTGTTGTTGTCGCTTCTGTTGTATCTATTGGATGTTTATAATGGGTGGGTGATTGCCAGATCCAGGATGTTGGTACGACGGTACGAGAATAATGGAGATATTTTGTAGCATCTGTCTTTTGTTGGGGGAAACTGCACTCTTCTTCTATTTGTTTGAGCTGCCATTGTGCTCGTAAGGACCAGATACGTCAAGGGGAGGTTGGTTCATGAGACTGGAGCCGCTGTTGCTAATGCCAAGCTTGTTATGGTTATTTGCGCAGGGGTAGCGACTATATTCGAATTTGTTTTAATTCTTCTTTTCTTCCTGGACAGTGAAGCTTAGTATGCACCTCTTGCGAAATGAGGTCGCGAAATATTTTTCCTTCTTCCGTGCGGAATTTTGACATTTGCTCGCGAAAACTAGTCTGTGTGTTTGCTGTTAGATGTCGCTTTTGATAACTGGAAAACGATATCAGCTGTTGTTTGTTTATTTCTTTTTTATATTTCTGCTGTCATTTAAATGTTTTAAATAATGTATTTTATTAATTCATCACGGATGTGTATGAAATCGGTAACAATTGTAAACCTATTTGCCATTCATGAAGCTCTCAGGGAAGTGACGTACTCAGCGTGAATCATGTTTTGAGCATGATTAATCATAATGCTTATTTGTGACGGTTCCGGATGTCTCGGGGAAGTTCAGTCTGACCAATTTAGACAGCACAATTCCTGCCATCGGAAATTTAAATCATTGGCTGGCCATTTTCTATCTAAATTGGCTGCTTCTACCGGTTCCAGAAGACCCAGGGAAATGATCGAAATTCGCTCAAACCAAATCTATTGTAATTGTCCGAATCGTAACTCTTAATCGGCGTTTGACCATTAAGAAGCAAATCTGATTGCCTTGGCCGCCTTTACCGCTTTCACAAGTCTCGGGGAAACTACCTTTCGAAACACGCTTCGGAATCCGGAAATATAACGCAAATATAACAACCGACTCCGACTCAATCGGTTTCAGGTTGTAACCCGTGAGGGTAACAATTTAGCACTGGGTGGAAATATACCTTTTTTTACGTATACACTCCGTAGAGTGTATTGTTTACGTAAAATTATGCTCACCACTGTTCCATATGATCGTTCGCTTTTTACGTTAAATTTTGTTTATATTTTTGTTTGTGAACGATTTTGTTAGATCAGATAGGTGTAGTAATTTTTGTTAAATATTTGTATATTAATAACATAGGGTTTAGTCAGGTAACCGCTCTCCTCTCGCTGCGAAAAGTGTGCGGACTATGCTGTACCATAGCGATGACAGCTATGCGGGATGTGCGTTTTTTTGGTGTTGGTGATAGTGGAGTGCGGAAGGCGGCCATCGAGTTAAAAAGTGACGGACCACGGCAACGAAAAGACGTCCAGAAAATTATTGTTTTTATTTCGGGACAGTTTCCCGCCACCGTAACGAACGTTCAGTGCGCGTGTGCGACGGTCGATTTCCGTCGAAAGTGCCGGTCCGTGGTCCGGGTGCTCATTTGTTTAGTGGTGCTGGATCGCCGTCGGGGGAAGCTAATTCCCAAGGAGCTTTCGCTTCCCCGGCTAACCGTTAAGGATCCGACGCACCCGCCCCTCTCGCTGCAGAGGATAAGTCGAACGAGCCTTGCTCTCCTCTGCAGCTAACAGCCAAGGAGAGGGAAGCAGGTAGGACAACGGTTCCACCTGGGAAGAACACTGCGGTGTCTTCTGGGATTCCTTGCGGGGAGCAAGTGAATCCGGTGATTAGTCACCAACGTCGCTAGGGAGGTTCCAACAAAGGAGCCAAGCTCACCTCCCTAGCTAATTGTCAAGGACCGCTGCCGGAGCAGCCAACGTTCAAAGGAAAACGCGGCCGTTGTTGTCCCGGCCGGTCGGAGGAAACCGCCCGCCTTTCCGCCAGCAGTAGCAGATCACCAGCAGCAGCAGCAGTTGAGAGAGTAGCGGAGAATAAAAGTCGGTAAATTTAATAATTTATTTTGTTTGTTTACTTTTTTTCTTGTGAAACGAAAATCCGAAATTCTGTAGAAGCACCTAGGCCGCCCTGAAACGAAGGGTACGCCGGGCAAATAAGAACCCGAGTAGCGGGCAAACCCCTACTTACAAGGTCGAACCAAACCCTAGGCTTTAAACTTTGGCTGACGTTAAAAATCGATTATGATAACAATGGCTACTACTAAATGTTCTGGAAGTCTCAGGGAATGCTACCAATAATCAGTACGGATACAAACCTATTTTTGGTATAACAATTGTGAGAATCGTAGTTCAAATTTATTGCCATAAGTAATTCGTGGTAATTCTTATTGCATGAAACACTAGAGAGGTTTAAGGAATTGCGCATATTGCTACTACTTGCATTACTGCCACAAGAAGCATAATTGTCCCATGTGTATAGGGATTCCCATAGCACATGGGACAGTTTTGCTTCTAGCGGCAGAATACCTCACACAAAAAATGCTGTTCAAGTCTGATATTACACCGAAAGTTAGACGAATTAACTGAATTCTAATTTGATGGTCAGATTGACCTTGTATGTAAATTATGGAAAAGATGTTATAAGCCTTTTACAATCAGTCATAATACAATAATACGTTATAATCCATTTAAAACGAGTGTATTGCTAGTTAGGCACTTTTCAATCAGTTGGGTCCTTTCATAATCAGTTCGGTCATAAAAATCAATTAGGCCCTTTTATTAATTGTTGTAAAATCGCTATCAAAATTCTTCATGATCAAATGTTGCGTTATGTATTGTCGCGCTTATAATAAAATCTCACATTGCGGGCGTCTGAAAGGCGCATCAAATATAGCCGCAGTTGCTCCGCAAGCAGATTTCAGTGGAGCTTTATTTTTCTGCCAGCTGTGTGCTTTTCGAAAGCTTCAAGGAAAAAGCTGCCTATAAATTTATATGGGCGGCTGTCACGCGCCTATCTCAATTGAGCTTTCATATAATCGCATATCGAGCGATTATCCTGCAAGGCACAATACGTGCTCGGGTAGATATTTGTTAATGGAAAACATGAAATTTCAATTTGTTACATTTTGCAGTTAGGCCCTTTTCAAATGTTTGGATAGAACTGGGTAGAGATAAATTGTAATTTTAATTGTAAATTTATTACCCTGTTGGTTACATATGTCAGGTCAAGGAAGAAAAAAATATTAATAAAATTATAAATTCAGAATCAAAACAAGTATGACCCAAAAAAGCTCCTATGCCTTTCACCAGTAGTAGTAAACACTACGGTGCGATCGTCGAAAACACTACGGTGCGATCTTTTCAATTTCGTCCGAGTTCTCCGCGTCTAGCAACTGAATCTTTTTCCGGAAGTGTTTTTCGATTGATCTGCAAATCATCATGCTTCGATCACTGCCCACTAGGTTGATGGTGATTCCGTTCTGTTAAAGAAGTGGGAAGAAATACAATCTATAGGATCACAAGAATGAGTCACACTTACCGAATCTACCGGTGCGTCTAATTCGATGTAGATACGTTTCGCAATCGGCTCGTCCCTGCTAATCCATCGGCAGGTCGAAGTTGATGACAATGGTCACCTGTTCAACATCGATACCTAAGATACCTAAGGCGGAAGAATCTCTCCGTAACCTGGTGCTGCAGCCAGAATCAAGTGGTGGAACTTACCCCTAGACAAAACGTTCGTTGCAATCAATACCTTCTCTAGTCCGGCTCGGGATCGATCCAGAACGGCCAACCGTTGCTCCGCCGTTAGATCACCGGACAGTACCGCTACTGAGTGATTATCCTGGTCCAACCGGCCGTTTTGCGTGCCTGTTTCGATCGATTAACAATGCCGAAAATAAGTTTACTTGGAGTTTACAACTGTCCTATACATCATATGACAGAAAATGATCGCTTGTCCGACGGTAATCACACCGTACATGTTTGAAATTGCTTGATATTTCTCGTCCTGGTTGCGGCATTTGACGTAGTAGTGTTTGGTGTTATCGAGTGATTCTTGCTCCCGCACCAGAAGAATCATGATCGAATTGGTTACGATGTACTGGGCGAATCCCATCACCTCCCGCTCGTACGTGGCTAAAAAGAACAGCGATCATAACGCCCGCCTCGTCCGGTACAAAAATTGCAATCTTCTTAAGGTCGAACGCCCGGCTGTTCCGATGATGATATGATTAGTCAGCTTCGCCCCTTTGACGATCTTCTCACCGCGAACGGTTCATACGTGGGGAAAGGCAAATCACCTGCAGATAGTTTTTCAACGGATCTACTCGATTGAGCATTGCCAGCACGAAGGCAGTGGTTTTTCTTGTTCCCGACCAACTCTGGGCGATTATGTTCTGTGGCGGATCGGCCAACAGAGTAGGTTGAGCCGTCTTCTGAATCTTGGAAGGAGCGTTGAAACCCATAGCATAGACTCCCTGAAGCAGTTCCGAATTCATGTGCAAAGCTTCGAAAGTTTTAACCAAGTATAGCGGCGAAGAAGGATCCTTCACCCCCAGATCCAGCTTTGATTCTACTAGACCTTTGCGAATAAGTTTAATTAGCAAACTTGCATCCGCCGGGCTAAAAGATGAATCATGGATAATTTTAAAGCTGATATTAAATATTTCTGGAGAAAAATTTGAATAGGACGTAAGTAACAATGAGATTTTTTTGGTGTGTTTCTCTTCTGTTAATTACCCGGTCGTTTCAATATTTAGTACTCAACTCATTGCCTAATATTCTAGTAAAAACTATCGGCTTTCGATATGTACTGGAAAATTAGTGTAAAGTGTTATAAAGACGTAATAATCGAAACAGAAAGTAAACAGAGAGAGGCTCTCAATGTTACTTATGTCCTAATCAAAATTTTCTCCAGATTTCGACTTACTTGAATGCCTCTGCATCTTCCGTGGAGGAAGCTGTTTCTCCATTTTCGCTAGCAGCTTTTTTTTCTTTAGGAGCTGCTAAAGTCTTAATTTCTGTAGCTACCGAAAACAAAACTGCAGGTGCAGCCGTTTTTACGGGAGTAATTTGATCGCTGGTTCTACTGGCGGTGAACTAGAAGGTTTTTCCGCATTCTCTTTCTTTGGGCTGTCAGCCGCCGGCTCTGGTTCCTTATCCTTAGGGATACTCAGATCGATAACCTATTTGTATTGAAAAGAAAAATTCAAAACCTATGGAAAAATTATCGCTTCAAAAATAGGTTAGTTGGTTATGACAAAAACAACACTTACCGAGTGCAGAAATTTCCTGATCCTCCCTCCGCCTTTTTGACCGAGTTATCGGCAGCACTTGCCATTGTTTCGACCGGGTATTAAAATTCAAAAGCTACAATATATGGAAAAAGGTCCTAAACAGCACGGATACTGTCACTCCGGTGGTTTATTCCTTGCAATTGTCTGAACTTTTGCCCAGAGCGACCTTTCGGAAAAAAACGCCTTCTTTTGTCTGCTCACTTCGCTGCCATGAAACCGATGATGAGCGCTTTTTTCCAAACGAGTCACACGGTTGGCCCGATTGAATATGTCGCGCGTGTAGAGTATGCTTCCATTATGTTTGTTCTGTAAATTGACAAGGACATCTAAATATGCAAAGGAATGCTTGGAGGAGAGAAGCTACTGTTAAACACATACCGAAAGAGAAAGTCCTTTCCGAGGATCTTGATGTTGTATTTACTGTTGGCCCATTATCACCGTGTTCTGCTGCTGGGTGGTTACCATGGCATTATGTTGCTGGTGTTCGGTGATGTGTATCCGCTATGGTTGCTGTTCGATCTGAAAAAAATTATGATGAAAAATATCCGTGAATGAGTGAACGCGAGCTTTTGAAAGAAGAATAGGGTATTACATTACAATGTACTGAACACGGTACGGATCCTTCGAAACTAAAAAAGGTAGTAAAAATGACTCACCTTGCTGCACCAACTGAATAAAAAAGTCCTCCTGCACGCGGCGTGGTACAGTACAGTATGCTGCTGCTACTGTGTTTGAAGGTGCTATTGATGTATCTTTTTTTGCGGTTGACCAATGGTCTTCTACATTTGGCCCTGATTGGCTTGAATCGATTGCACTAGTTGCGGTTGCTGGCCAGGTTCTACCGTCAGTTGAACGTTGTTGCTACCGATCTGTCGGATGATGGTCATGGTCTGGGGGAAATCTTAATTTTCTGATGTTGCTGGCGATAAGCACTGGAATTGTGGTTGCTAGCTGCTGCTGGGATGGAATCACGAGCACTGTGGAGGCAGCGATATTTTCATGCAAGCAACTGGTAGGAGCCAAGGCAGTAATATGACGTTTGTGTTTGAATCTGATTTCTCTACATCAGGAAGGTAACCGCTGGTAAGAATAGTGGCAGGCAAGTTTTACGACAGAATGTGCCGATAAAGTGTGTCCGTTGGGTCCATTATTCGTAAAAAAAGCTCTTGTTGCTTTGTTGGTTCTGAGCTGTAATTGCTGTGGTTCTTTTTTGAGAGATTGTTGACAGCTGCTGGATTTGGAGTTGTTGGTACTGCTACGGTTGTATCGATTTAATGTTGGTTGGCTGATTGCCTGATCCAGGATGTTGAGTCAAGTTGAGCTGATTTGTAGCATCTGGTTGTTGTTGATGAAAACTTATCAAGTAGATAGATGGCTGCTGGTTCTGCTGCTGACGAAAAATGCTGCTCTTGTGGCTGCTTTGTTCGGGTGTGCCTGTAAATAATAATAATTACTAGAAACAATCACATTTCCAATAATATTTTAAAACTTACCATTCAAATTCAAAATATTGATTCTCAAAACTACAAAATTTTGACAGGTCGCGATGAAAAAAAATACAAAAAATTACTAACCTTGTTTTTTTATATTTTTTCATTGCAACCTGTCAAAATTTCGCGAGCCTCCGTGCGAAATAATACCATTGACCATTATTTCGCAAGGAAAAAGTTTGCCTTGGTGACAGCGCATAGAAAGCAGCGCTATCTCGCGGAAGTATTATGAAACTTATCGTTTGTCGAACCGTGTCTCGGCTAACTGCATTTTTCGTTATCGTTTTCGCGAGAGCTGCGTACCGCTTACGAAATGGAAACGAAAATTTTTTTCGCGAGCATTTCGCGACGTTTTTTATGCATAGGTTTTGTATAGGAAATTTCATTTCGCAATAGGTGCATCAACGACACGACTAGACACTTGCATTCCGAAACTGTATCTCAAAGATTCTCCTCCTTCAAGTATCGGAAAGGATTGTCGCAAATTATTCGCAAACACTTCTCGTCAACTGACTTGAGTTCGTAGAGCCGATTTTCCATCAATCTATCAAGAACATTTTTCGAATCAAAGCTCTGCATGAGAAAGATCGCAATCGCTTCCAACACCTTTTCCAGGGACCACTTCTTTGCCAATAGGTAAATTTCTGGATCGGTTTCGGTGTTAAGTTGAATTTTATCGCAGTAATATCTCCAGAAAATAGCACGGCTTAATGTCTTCCAGCAAAATCTCGTTGGTTTTTTTTTTTATTCTGAAGCATATTGATGAAATGCTCCGATGCGTTTATTAGCAATAACTTGTGGCCGAAAATTCGCTGTCCTCGGATTCCACGAGGAAGCTGACATCCGACATGAACTCGTTGTTGAACAGGAACCCTGCCCCGATCGTTCCAGGTTTCTTGTGCACCCCGCTGATGATCTCACGAGATGTACTGGGCGCTGTGTTTCTACATCGGTGTAAAAAGCTATGAAATTGAAGTCTGAAAGAAGGTATGTAATTTTCTGAAAAATTTTACTTACTCTGATGACATGGTTGATCAAAGTGTTCCCGTTGAACGGAATTCGAATAAAATTTTATTTTCGAAATTGTGTCCTAATATGTAGCTTTCTGCCTTTCTCATAAATGAATGGAGCAACGTTTCGATAATTATTTACAGTTGCTGTAGGTAGTATTTCCTTTAAAACTAAAATGCACCCTCGCAACTTTTGCCTGGCCGAAAACCATCCACTGCTGCTTTAAATTTTTCATTTGTTTGTTTATTATCGTGGTATCCTGGCAATCGCAATCGAAGAAAACAAACCAGTGTTGCTCGAGAAATTAATATTTCATCAATACCGAGGGGTTAGTCAATGTGCGGGTAACTGGCGGCAAATTACTCGCGACACTTTTATTTCACGATGTTTCATTAAGTTTCAGGTCGTGTCGTTGGGTGCATACTTAGCTTGAGGTGGTAATAACGTTAGGTTGCAGAGTTGATTTTTGTTGAATGATGGTCGCACCAATGGATACTTTCGGCTGTTCCTGTTATGAGAAAAAAAACATTAGCACCTGATTGCTTAGCTCCAGCAAAACTATCTAACCCTTCAATATCCTTCGTTGCGCTTTAGAAACCGGCGCAAAAGGTTTCTTATCCACACTGGCTAATTTTTGCAACCATTAAAACAATGAATTACAAATTACAAAGATCCCCTGACAAACGAAACAGCAACAAAAGTCAAATGTCATCTTTTTTTGTTTTTTTTCTGGATTTTCCAATACCGTCTGTCAAAATTCCGTGCGGAATAATACCATTGATCATTATTTCGCAAGGAAAAAGTTCACCTTCGGAACAGTACATAGAAAGCAGCGCTATCTCGTGGAAGTAATATGAAACTTATCGTTTTCGTAACCGTGTCTCGGCTAATTGCAATTTTCGTTATCGTTTTCGCGAGAGCTGCGTACCGCTTGCGAAATTTCATTTCGCAAGAAGTGCATACTAAAGCTAAGTATGCACCTCTTGCGAAATGAAATTTCCTATACAAAACCTATGCATAAAAAACGTCGCGAAATGCTCGCGAAAAAAATTTTCGTTTCCATTTCGTAAGCGGTACGCAGCTCTCGCGAAAACGATAACGAAAAATGCAGTTAGCCGAGACACGGTTCGACAAACGATAAGTTTCATAATACTTCCGCGAGATAGCGCTGCTTTCTATGCGCTGTCACCAAGGCAAACTTTTTCCTTGCGAAATAATGGTCAATGGTATTATTTCGCACGGAGGCTCGCGAAATTTTGACAGGTTGCATTGAAAAAATATAAAAAAAACAAAAGATTAGTAATTTTTTGTATTTTTTTTTCATCGCGGCCTGTCAAAATTTTGTAGTTTTGAGAATCAATATTTTGAATTTGAATGGTAAGTTTTAAAATATTATTGGAATTCACAATGTTTCTAGTAATTATTATTTACAGCACACCCGAACAAAGCAGCCACAAGAGCAGCATTTTTCGTCACCAGCCATCTATCTACTTGATAAGTTTTCAACAACAACAACCAGGTGCTACAAATCAGCTCAACTTGACTCAACATCCTGGATCTGGCAATCAGCCAACCAACATTAAATCGATACAACCGTAGCAGTACCAACAACTCCAAATCCAGCAGCTGCCAACAATCTCTCAAAAAAGAACCACAGCAATTACAGCTCAGAACCAACAAAGCAACAAGAGCTTTTTTAAGAATAATGGACCCATCGGAAACACTTTATCGGCACATTCTGTCGTAAAACTTGCCTGCCACTATTCTTACCAGCGGTTACCTTCCTGATGTAGAGAAATCAGAGTCAAACACAAACGTCATATTACTGCCTTGGCTCCTACCAGTTGCTTGCATGAAAATATCGCTGCCTCCACAGTGCTCGTGATTTCATCCCAGCAGCAGCTAGCAACCACAATTCCAGTGCTTATCGCCAGCAACATCAGAAAATTAAGATTTCCCCTAGACCATGACCATCATCCGACAGATCGGTAGCAACGTTCAACTGACGGTACAACCTGGCCAGCAACCGCAAGTAGTGCAATCGATCCAAGCCAATCAGGGCCAAATGTAGAAGACCATTGGTCAACTGCAAAAAAAAGATGCATCAACAGCACCTTCAAACACAGTAGCAGCAGCATACTGTACTGTACCACGCCGCGTGCAGGACTTTTTTTTATTCAGTTGGTGCAGCAAGGTGAGTCATTTTTACTACCTTTTTTAGTTTCGGAAGGATCAGTACCGTGTTCAGTACATTGTAATGTAATACCCTATTCTTCTTTTAAAAGCTCGCGTTCACTCATTCACGGATATTTTTCATCATATTTTTTTCAGATCGAACAGCAACCATAGCGGATACACATCACCGAACACCAGCAACATAATGCCATGGTAACCACCCAGCAGCAGAGCACGGCGATAATGGGCCAACAGTAAATACAACATCAAGATCCTCGGAAAGGACTTTCTCTTTCGGTATGTGTTTAACAGTAGCTTCTCTCCTCCAAGCATTCCTTTGCATATTTAGATGTCCTTGTCAATTTACAGAACAAACATAATGGAAGCATACTCTACACGCGCGACATATTCAATCGGGCCAACCGTGTGACTCGTTTGGCAAAAAGGGCTCATCATCGGTTTCATGGCAGCGAAGTGAGCAGACAAAAGAAGGCGTTTTTTCCGAATGGTCGCTCTGGGCAAAAGTTCAGCTAATTGCAAGGAACAAACCACCGGAGTGACAGTATCCGTGCTGATTCAGGACCTTTTTCCATATATTGTAGCTTTTGAATTTTAATACCCGATCGAAACGATGGCAAGTGCTGCCGATAACTGGGTCAAAAAGGCGGAAGGAGGATCAGGAAATTTCTGCACTCGGTAAGTGTTTTTTTGTCATAACCAACTAACCTATTTTTGGAGCGATAATTTTTCCATAGGTTTTGAATTCTTCTTTTCAATACAAATAGGTTGTCGATCTGAGTATCCCTAAGGATAAGAAACCAGAGCCGACGGCTGACAGCCCAAAGAAAGAGAATGCGGAAAAACCTAGTTCACCGCCAGTAGAACCAGCGATCAAATTACTCCGGTAGAAACGGCTGCACCTGCAGTTTTGTTTTCGGTAGCTACAGAAATTAAGACTTTAGCAGCTCCTGAAGAAAAAAAAGCTGCTAGCGAAAATGGAGAAACAGCTTCCTCCACGGAAGATGCAGAGGCATTCAAGTAAGTCGCAATCTGGAGAAAATTTTGATTAGGACATAAGTAACATTGAGAGCCTCTCTCTGTTTACTTTCTGTTTTGATTATTACGTCTTTATAACACTTTACACTAATTTTCCAGTACATATCGAAAGCCGATAGTTTTTACTAGAATATTAGGCAAAGAGTTGAGTACTAAATATTGAAACGACCGAGTAATTAACAGAAGAGAAACACCCCAAAAAGAATCTCGTTGTTACTTACGTCCTATTCAAATTTTTCTCCAGAAATATTTAATATCAGCTTTGAAATTATCCATGATTCATCTTTTAGCCCGGCGGATGCAAGTTTGCTAATTAAACTTATTCGCAAAGGTCTAGTAGAATCAAAGCTGGATCTGGGGGTGAAGGATCCTTCTTCGCCGCTATACTTGGTTAAAACTTTCGAAGCTTTGCACATGAATTCGGAACTGCTTCTATGCTATGGGTTTCAACGCTCCTTCCAAGATTCAGAAGACGGCTCAACCTACTCTGTTGGCCGATCTACCACAGAACATAATCGCCCAGAGTTGGTCGAGAACAAGAAAAACCACTGCCTTCGTGCTGGCAATGCTCAATCGAGTCAATCCGTTGAAAAACTATCCGCAGGTGATTTGCCTTTCCCCACGTATGAACTGGCAATTCAGAAGGGGAAAGTAGCTGCAAAACGGCAAAGTTTTGTGCGGAAATCGAACTTGGTTAAACCGTTCGCGGTGAGAAGATCGTCAAAGGGTCGAAGCTGACTAATCATATCATCATCGGAACAGCCGGGCGTTCGACCTTAAGAAGATTGCCATTTTTGTAATGGACGAGGCGGGCGTTATGATCGCTGTTCTTTTTAGCAACGTACGAGCGGGAGGTGATGGGATTCGTCCAGTACATCGTAACCAATCCGATCATGATTCTTCTGGTGCGGGAGCAAGAATCACTCGATAACACCAAACACTACTACGTCAAATGCCGCAACCAGGACGAGAAATATCAAGCAATTTCAAACATGTACGGTGTGATTACCGTCGGACAAGCGATCATTTTCTGTCATATGATGTATAGGACAGTTGTAAACTCCAAGTAAACTTATTTTCGGCATTGTTACTCGATCGAAACAGGCACGCAAAACGGCCGGTTGGTTGACCGGCAGGATGTCCCAGGATGGTCATTCGGTAGCGGTACTGTCCGGTGATCTAACGGTGGAGCAACGGTTGGAACGAACGTTTTGCCCAGGGGTAAGTTCCACCACTTGATTCTGGCTACAGCACCAGGTTACGGAGAGATTCTTTCGTCTTAGGTATCGACGTCGAACAGGTTACCATTGTCGTCAACTTCGACCTGCCGATGGATTAGCAGGGACGAGCCGATTGCGAAACGTATCTACATCGAATTAGACGCACCGGTAGATTCAGTAAGTGTGTCATTCTTGTGATCCTATAGATTGTATTTCTTCCCACTTCTTTAACAGAACGGAATCACCATCAACCTAGTGGGTAGTGATCGAAGCATGATGATTTGCAGATCAATGTAAAAACACTTCCGGAAAAAGATTCAGTTGCTAGACGCGGAGAACTCGGACAAAATTTAAAAGATCGCACCGTAAAATGTTTTCGACCAGCTACTGGTGAAAGGCGTAGGAGCTTTTTTGGGTCATACTTGTTTTGATTCTGAATTTATAATTTTATTATATTTTAATTTTTTTTTCTTCCTTGACCTGACATAAGGTATACAAATGTAACCAAAGGGTATCGTAAGCTAATAAATTTACAATTACAATTACAATTTATCTGTACCCAGTTCTATCCAAACATTTGAAAAGGGCCTAACTGCAAAATGTAACAAATTGAAATTTCATGTTTTCCATTAACGAATATCTACCCGAGCACGTACATAACGCAACATTTGATTATGAAGAATTTTGATAGCGATTTTACAACAATTTATAAAAGGGCCTAATTGATTTTTATGACCGAACTGATTATGAAAGGACCTAGCTGATTGAAAAGTGCCTAACTAGCAATACACTCGTTTTAAATGGATTATAACGTATTATTGTATTATGACTGATTGTAAAAGGCTTATAACATATTTTCCATAATTTACATACAGTGCCAATCTGATTTTATGATGTTCAGTGGGGTCAATCTGACCATCAATTTAGAATTCAGTTAATTCGTCTAACTTTCGGTGTAATATCAGACTTGAACAGCATTTTTTGTGTGAGGTATTCTGCCGCTAGAAGCAAAACTGTCCCATGTGCTATGGGAATCCCTATACACATGGGACAATTATACTTCTTGCGGCAGTAATACAAGTAGTAGCAATACGCACAATTCCTTAAACCTCTCTAGTGTTTCATGCAATAAGAATTACCACGAATTACTTATGGCAATAAATTTGAATTACGATTCTCACAATTGTTATACCAAAAATAGGTTTGTATCCGTACTGATTTTTGGTAGCATTCCCTGAGACTTCCAGAACCTTTAGTAGTAGCACAGATAACAGACGTTTAGGCTCGATTTGAATCGTGTGTAAATACCCGCTGCTGAAATTCCGAATAAATCAGACATCTGAAACATGTTTGGCAAACGTTTGCAGATGGCGCAGTGATCACTACAATGCAGTTAGAGTGCAGCTGTCGAACACGTGTAGCAAACAGTTGCGCAAATGGCAATAGTGAAACACGGATTTTCAACGTATATCAATTTGAAAGTTTACACAGGTTTTTGAAGAAATTTTGTTCTAGCCTAAACGTCTGTTATCTGTGGTAGTAGCCATTGTTATCATAATCGATTTTTAACGTCAGCCAGAGTTTAAAGCCTAGGGTTTGGTTCGACCTGAAACCGATTGAGTCGGAGTCGGTTGTTATATTTGCGTTATATTTCCGGATTCCGAAACGTGTTTCGAAGGGTAGTTTCCCCGAGACTTGTGAAAGCGGTAAAGGCGGCCAAGGCAATCAGATTTGCTTCTTAATGGTCAAACGCCGATTTAGAGCTACGATTCGGACAATTACAATAGATTTGGTTTGAGCGAATTTCGATCATTTCCCTGGGTCTTCTAGAACCGGTAGAAGCAGCCAATTTAGATAGAAAATGGCCAGCCAATGATTTAAATTTCCGATTGCAGGAATTGTGCAGTCTAAATTGGTCAGACTGAACTTCCCCGAGACATCCGGAACCGTCACAAATAAGCATTATGATTAATCATGCTCGAAATATGATTCACGCTGAGTACGTCACTTCCCTGAGAGCTTCATGAATGGCAAAAAGGTTTACAATTGTTACCGATTTCATACACATCCGTGATGAATTAATAAAATACATCATTTAAAACATTTAAATGACAACAGAAATATAAAAAAGAAATAAACAAACAACAGCTGATGTCGTTTTCCAGTTATCAAAAGCGACATCTAACAGCAAACACACAGACTAGTTTTCGCGAGCAAATGTCAAAATTCCGCACGGAAGAAGGAAAAATATTTCGCGACCTCATTTCGCAAGAGGTGCATACTAAGCTTAAGCTATAGGTTTTGTATAGGAAATTTCATTTCGCAAGAGGTGCATACTTAGCTTTACACGCAACTCAAAAGACATTGCACGCAACGCAAAATGCATTATGAATTTCTATTTTGATGGAAATAAATGCATTTAATTTCGCTGATTTTTATAAATGCATCACAAGTGATCTGCCCCTAGGCCTGAGCTATTTTGGTGCATCCGGAAATTTTACCACCTTTTTCAATATTCCTTATTCAGTGTTTCATAAATGAAAGCAGCTCTTGCACTTCTCCGGTAAGCGCCGAAATTATATGTTAAGCTCATTTTACTTCGGCGGATATTATTGCAAGCGAAAGGCAATTCACTCCCCATTCAAAGTGAATTGAAAATACCCAATTGAAAAAATACACGAGAAATGCTTCAATACACCTTAATACATTTAATACGCCGAAAATACACTAATGCACTAAAATACGTTACTTCTGCAAGAATTTTTCAATACGTCGAAAATACGCTAATGCACAAAAATACGTTAGTACCGGAAATATTTTTCAATGCGTCGATAACAATCCAATTCGTCAAGTAATACATTGTTGATACAAGCCATACAAATATTACATTAATTTCATGCCAAATGAAAGTAATTCAGTGTATTTCTTATTATGACATAGCGTATGTTTTTTTCAAGCCAGATTGTTTACTTTTCTCGGAATTGGGACTCCCAGCAAACGGACTCAGTCGGTGAATCATTAGAATGACAAGTAGGCAGAAATCAATCAGAATTCTTGTTAGTTTGATTCAGAGGAACAACCCCTTAATCTTTAATGGAAAAAAAACATCCCGTACATTTGAAAATACTCCCAGGGGACGTGAACATAGGTAAATCCGAAACTTCCTACCAGCATCAGTAGGAAATTTTTGATCAAGAATTCGCTCATTTTATCGACATAAACAATGGTTTAATGTTTACCCTAAATAGTGAAGCTCTAAAATCTTGCAAGTTCGAAGTGTACATTGCGATGAATCATTTTGTTTAGATATATAGGTTGCATTATAAATCAACACTCGTTGGGGGCATAGAATCAAAACCAACGCTCGATGAATTGAGAATGCAAAACACAAGATTGTACGCAGCTCACCTGGGTTCGATTCCCAACCCCGCACATAGGGTTAGAGATTTTTACACAAGAGATTACTCTCAGTGCTGAGCTCCCTCACGGTACTGATGGCAAACCAGCTAGACAAAAGAGAATGAAACGGTTAGCAGTTAAAGCAGTAAGCGATGCTTTTGTGAGTTACGGTTCTCATTCCAATGAATTGACAACAGTCAGACGGTTCTCTTCTGAATCTCTCACTCATTGGAATCATTATTGAGAGGATGGGAAATTGACCGTGGTTTTATTAACAATATAAATACGGTTATGACGGTCATCTTATTACAAACAACGAGCTAGAATTAACAAACAGGCGGTTTCACATACAAAAGCTATGCATAAAAGAAACTGAAAGGTGGAGAAAAAATCAACAAAGCACCGCATGCTGCCTGAATACAGTACATTGATAATATTTAGTTTACCATACCAATCCAAAACAAATGGTACTCAATCTGTCTATCATTTCAATGCGTTCTCTCTCGCACGGCTTCTGTGAGAGATAGTTAACTGAAACACTATCCGAGGAAAATGGAAATGAAATAACGGTCATTTTTGTGGTGATACGGTCACTTCATATTTACCGTCACAATTCAAAGACCATCGTGAGATTGCACAGCACTGATTACTCTAACCAGAAAAGAGGCGAATGACCCTAAGGTTAAAACCTCTATAATTAAAATAATAAAAAATAATACAAAACACAAGAATCCGAATTACGAGTCGCTTCCGATCAACTTGCAGGAATGAGTTCAGCCATAACTCTAAGTCCAGTTGGAATTCCGGCTGGATTCTGCCAGAATTCAGGCACTAGTGACACAACCGAGTCTAGTACAACCAGTAGGAATTCCGGCTGATTTTACTTAGGAGCATCTCAATTTTTGAAATAAATTTAGATAATACTGCAGTGATTAAATATAATACCGCGTTGCTCAAAAATTACCATTGGGTAAGCCTAATTAGAAATTCTAATTCTCATAATAATAAAATTTGGCATAATGCTTAATTGTGCGTTAATCTTGAAAAAACACTAGTAATTCCATTTGTACTAATTTTACTATTTGCGTTTATGAAATTATTCTACTTGCATTCTGCAATAATATTTAAACGTCAAAATTCAGTAACATTCGGTTTTAATTGATTATTCAACAAAAATACAATGCGTGCATACAATTCTCGACGAACATATGATTACGGCCTAAAAGCCAACTGTCAAAATCCACTTTGAATGGAAATTCCAGACAAACCGTTACTAGTCGAACACAGCTCACAACAGTTTATGAAACAGAAAACTTTTCTCTTTCGTTTACTACCAACATCTGTGATTGGCGTGTAACGGTTTGTCCGGAATTTCCATTCAAAGTGGATTTTGACAGTTGGCTTTTAGGCCGTAATCATATGTTTGTCGAGAATTGCTAAGAGAAGAGAAGACAATCGCGTAGCCAATTTGATCCAGTCCTAACCTCAATATTGAACCATCTTCTGATTGGTCGTTTTGCCAGTCAAGAGCGTTCATAATATTTTCAAACGGGATGAAAAACAGTGCTGCTGAATTCATTTTAATTACTTTTCATGCACATCAACATTTCATGCAAGTTTAATAAATACCCTGAATGACGATATAACTACGTGCATTGTTAAGAGAGACACGAATAAACATAAAATTCAATTTTTAAATGCAGCTAGTATTGTGAATTCTTGACAGAGGTTCGATATTTGAGGTACAATAATTTTCAGCAATTGTGAAAAACATGCAAATGGAATCTGGCAACGATGGATGCTTGTTGTCTTTGGAATTACGACAGGGCCTGGTAGATAAAATTAAGAAGAGCAAGAAGCCTGTTGTCGTCTCTTCTCTTAGGAGAATTGTACGTTTTAGGACACTAATCCATAAGAATTATGAAATAATTCACCAATACGCATAATACATTGCATTTCGTGAACAATACACAAATACGTTTTTAATGCGCTAATACGTAAGAATTATGAAAGAAATAACCAATACTCATCAATACACAAAATACATGTCATTTCGTGAAAAATACACGAATACGTCTCTCAATACGTTAGCCTGAATCGAAAATACTAGAGTGAGTCGCCTCGATTGCAAGTAGGAAAGGCTGCGAAAACCGCATATCCTTCCTTTATTGGACGGATGGATTCTCCGACGTAATGCAGGACGTTCATGGTCGCAATATGACAAAAATAACAGAACCTCTTATAATTCAGAGTAGGTTTACTTCAAAACTTCATGAACTATAACTTTACCAAATTGCCCAATAAAGTAAAAGTGATTTCTTACCTAGTGGTGATGCATTTTTAAAAATCAGCTAAATTAAATGCATTTCTTTCCATCAAAATATAAATTCGTAATGTATTTTGTGTTGCGTGCAATGTATTTTGCGTTGCGTGTAAGACGTCAAAACCCTACAAAAAATTAGCCCTACATTCAACAAAATGTCGAACAAAGTGAATCAGCGTAGGACGTTTGTTAAACAAACTTTTCCACGAGGGAGTGCAAAGTTGATGCCAAAATGGAAATTAAATGCATTTTTTTCTAATTTGATGCATATTTGTTATACATTTCTAGAGTGATCTGCCCCTAGTTTCTTACCGTCACTTTTATATTCCATATCAAAATAATTTGTATTTACCTGTAAGAATATCGTTTAGAAATTCACTTCCTTTTTAAAAATTAACCCTACATCCTTTTTGTAATTGCAGGCCTGACAGATAGGTGTCTCGCAACACGTTTTAGTTTTGCTTTGATTCTTCAATTACGAACTGAACAATTTAGACCGCCATTATGGCACGCAAAAAGCTGGATTGGCATTTTGCTGCAAAGCTCAATTACCTGCTGCGACATCTATAAATTAATAGCATAAACAAGATAAGGTGGAAGTTTGCGTGTTTTTCATATCTACGCTAAGTAATTTGATACATTTTTAATGGTTTGCCTCAAATACGCATCAATCATGGTGAATAATGTACTCAGAGGGGAAGAAAAACGTTTTGAAAGCTAATAATAACAGTTTTTGGTCTCAAGTTAAACATAAGAAATCTTCAAAAGTGTGAATACTGCCCGTCTAGGTTAGGGTTCGTAACCATCCGATTTAATAATATTTAAACAACCCATCGAAGCGTAACGAGTGTAAGTTCACTTTTGACAACGATTAGCTCTCAACTCTCATTTCGAGCATATACAACTTTCTGCGAGGTGGTTTTGTACCGGTTCTGAAAGAAAAATTTAAAAATATGCTACAGTATCCCTCGTTTGCAGGAAAAGTCTGCTGCCATCTTGAAGGAAATTAATTTTCTTTTAGTTTCAGTTTTTTATACGAATATAGTCAGTTTCCTTAAAAAAATGCAAAAATTACATGAACTTCTGAAAATTTTCTACCAATTTGACAGTTCATACGCAAAACATCCCGGTCAAACCATTCGGAATTTGATTCGGAATCCTGAATGGAGTCAGTATGGATTCCAAATCAAATGCAACAACCGATTCTGAGTCGGAATCGGTTGTTGCATTTGATTTGGAATCCATACTGACTCCATTCAGGATTCCGAATCAAATTCCGAATTATTTGACCGGGTAGTACCTCTAAAATATTTTGGCGGATGGATTGTTTGGTGGCTACACGCAGAAAAAAGATTTGTAGGTTCAATAAAATTATGCATTAAATTCAATAAATTAAATTATTGGTCGGGAGACAAAATTATTTAATGAATTCAATAAAATTTATTTATTGTTTCAATAAAACAAAATTATCGTTCCGTTTTTTAATATTTATTTTATTGAAATTAAAAGAAATTTATTGATACTAAAAATGTATTTATTGAAAGCAAAAATTTGTTGTTGCTCTAATAAAAAAATATTTTCAAACCAATAAGTTTGTGTGTTAAAGTGATAAACAATAAATGATTGGATTCAATAACACATATTTTTGGTTTAAATATGCTATTTTTTTCTGCGTGTAGTTTCACCCAAGTCACCTGTATATACAGGGGTGGCATTCCGCATCTCGATTCGAGTGACTCGATTCGAAACGTTTTGAAGTCGTTTCGACTAATGTGGTTTTCGTTTGAGGCGAAACTGAGTCAGTTCCTAACCCCAACTGCTGTCAAAATGTATGAACTGACAGCGGTTGGGGTTAGAACCTGACTCAGTTTCAGGTTCAAGCGAAATCGCCATAAGGCTGTGAACCATTTGGCGATTTTCTTTAACTTTTAGTTAAAATTTGACAGTTCGAAAGTTATTTTCTCTTGAATGGAAAAATTTAACCGAGAGAGCGAACCATTTCAAAAGTTGACATATGGATAGTTATTTAGAATTGACAGCTGTGATGACCACAAATTGGTAGAGGTGTGAACATTTGTCGATATTTTAAAATTAGGTTTTTTTCTTATTACATTAAGTATGACAGTCATAGCCACGAAAAGTAAACATACACATCCTGAAATAACTCAAACAAATCTTAACACAACACGTTATCGTTTCCATTTTCATCCCTTAATTTTATATTGAAAAATATTGACAACCTCAATTAGGTACAGAAAATGTTTCCACCTTTTTATTCTGCATCATGGGAAAAATTTTAACCATCGAGCTGTCAAATTTAACTATCGCTCTGTCAATTTTAACCATGCTCCAGAGTAGGGTTATTTTGCAAATAACTTTCGAAGTGTCAGATTTTAACTAAAAGTTAAAAATTTCACCAAATGGTTCACAGCCTAAAGCTTAGTATGCACCTCTTGCGAAATGAGGTCGCGAAATATTTTTCCTTCTTCCGTGCGGAATTTTGACATTTGCTCGCGAAAACTAGTCTGTGTGTTTGCTGTTAGATGTCGCTTTTGATAACTGGAAAACGACATCAGCTGTTGTTTGTTTATATCTTTTTTTATATTTCTGTTGTCATTTAAATGTTTTAAATGATGTATTTTATTAATTCATCACGGATGCGTATGAAATCGGTAACAATTGTAAACCTGAGTGCATATAAGGAGAGTGACGACACTGTCAAAATTGGAACAATTATTATTTGTCAGTGTCATTCCAAACGAGTCAAATTCATGTATTTTGACAGGTCGTTTGTTCGTTTGGAATATCACTGACGGATAATCATGACAGTTGTCTTCACTCTCCTTACATACACTCTGTTGTAAACCTATTTGCCATTCATGAAGCTCTCAGGGAAGTGACGTACTCAGCGTGAATCATATTTCGAGCATGATTAATCATAATGCTTATTTGTGACGGTTCCGGATGTCTCGGGGAAGTTCAGTCTGACCAATTTAGACAGCACAATTCCTGCAATCGGAAATTTAAATCATTGGCTGGCCATGTTCTATCTAAATTGACTGCTTCTACCGGTTCCAGAAGACCCAGGGAAATGATCGAAATTCGTTCAAACCAAATCTATTGTAATTGTCCGAATCGTAACTCTTAATCGGCGTTTGACCATTAAGAAGCAAATCTGATTGCCTTGGCCGCCTTTACTACCTTTCGAAACACGCTTCGGAATCCGGAAATATAACGCAAATATAACAACCGACTCCGACTCAATCGGTTTCAGGTCGAACCAAACCCTAGGCTTTAAACTTTGGCTGACGTTAAAAATCGATTATGATAACAATGGCTACTACAAAATGTTCTGAAAGTCTCAGGGAATGCTACCAATAATCAGTACGGATACAAACCTATTTTTGGTATAACAATTGTGAGAATCGTAGTTCAAATTTATTGCCATAAGTAATTCGTGGTAATTCTTATTGCATGAAACACTAGAGAGGTTTAAGGAATTGCGCATATTGCTACTACTTGCAATACTGCCACAAGAAGCATAATTGTCCCATGTGTATAGGGATTCCCATAGCACATGGGACAGTTTTGCTTCTAGCGGCAGAATACCTCACACAAAAAATGCTGTTCAAGTCTGATATTACACGAATTAACTGAATTCTAATTTGATGGTCAGATTGACCCTGTATGTAAATTATGGAAAAGATGTTATAAGCCTTTTACAATCAGTCATAATACAATAATACGTTATAATCCATTTAAAACGAGTGTATTGCTAGTTAGGCACTTTTCAATCAGTTAGGTCCTTTCATAATCAGTTCGGTCATAAAAATCAATTAGGCCCTTTTATTAATTGTTGTAAAATCGCTATCAAAATTCTTCATGATCAAATGTTGCGTTATGTACGTGCTCGGGTAGATATTTGTTAATGGAAAACATGAAATTTCAATTTGTTACATTTTGCAGTTAGGCCCTTTTCAAATGTTTGGATAGAACTGGGTAGAGATAAATTGTAATTTTAATTGTAAATTTATTACCCTGTTGGTTACATATGTCAGGTCAAGGAAGAAAAAAAAATTAATAAAATTATAAATTCAGAATCATAACAAGTATGACCCAAAAAAGCTCCTATGCCTTTCACCAGTAGCTGGTCGAAAACACTTTACGGTGCGATCTTTTCAATTTCGTCCGAGTTCTCCGCGTCTAGCAACTGAATCTTTTTCCGGAAGTGTTTTTCGATTGATCTGCAAATCATCATGCTTCGATCACTGCCCACTAGGTTGATGGTGATTCCGTTCTGTTAAAGAAGTGGGAAGAAATACAATCTATAGGATCACAAGAATGAGTCACACTTACCGAATCTACCGGTGCGTCTAATTCGATGTAGATATTTCCTTGACTTGATACAAAGTTTATGTAACTGACAAGTTTTCGTTCTGCTGATAAATAAATTACAAATTACGTTTCGCAATCGGCTCGTCCCTGCTAATCCATCGGCAGGTCGAAGTTGATGACAATGGTCACCTGTTCAACATCGATACCTAAGGCGGAAGAATCTCTCGGTAACCTGGTGCTGCAGCCAGAATCAAGTGGTGGAACTTACCCCTAGACAAAACGTTCGTTGCAATCAATACCTTCTCTAGTCCGGCTCAGGATCGATCCAGAACGGCCAACCGTTGCTCCGCCGTTAGATCACCGGACAGTACCGCTACTGAGTGATTATCCTGGTCCAACCAGCCGTTTTGCGTGCCTGTTTCGATCGATTAACAATGCCGAAAATAAGTTTACTTGGAGTTTACAACTGTCCTATACATCATATGACAGAAAATGATCGCTTGTCCGACGGTAATCACACCGTACATGTTTGAAATTGCTTGATATTTCTCGTCCTGGTTGCGGCATTTGACGTAGTAGTGTTTGGTGTTATCGAGTGATTCTTGCTCCCGCACCAGAAGAATCATGATCGGATTGGTTACGATGTACTGGGCGAATCCCATCACCTCCCGCTCGTACGTGGCTAAAAAGAACAGCGATCATAACGCCCGCCTCGTCCGGTACAAAAATTGCAATCTTCTTAAGGTCGAACGCCCGGCTGTTCCGATGATGATATGATTAGTCAGCTTCGCCCCTTTGACGATCTTCTCACCGCGAACGGTTTAACCAAGTTCGATTTCCGCACAAAACTTTGCCATTTTGCAGCTACTTTCCCCTTCTGAATTGCCAGTTCATACGTGGGGAGAGGCAAATCACCTGCGGATAGTTTTTCAACGGATCGACTCGATTGAGCATTGCCAGCACGAAGGCAGTGGTTTTTCTTGTTCCCGACCAACTCTGGGCGATTATGTTCTGTGGCGGATCGGCCAACAGAGTAGGTTGAGCCGTCTTCTGAATCTTGGAAGGAGCGTTGAAACCCATAACATAGACTCCCTGAAGCAGTTCCGAATTCATGTGCAAAGCTTCGAAAGTTTTAACCAAGTATAGCGGCGAAGAAGGATCCTTCACCCCCAGATCCAGCTTTGATTCTACTAGACCTTTGCGAATAAGTTTAATTAGCAAACTTGCATCCGCCGGGCTAAAAGATGAATCATGGATAATTTCAAAGCTGATATTAAATATTTCTGGAGAAAAATTTGAATAGGACATAAGTAACAATGAGATTCTTTTTGGTGTGTTTCTCTTCTGTTAATTACTCGGTCGTTTCAATATTTAGTACTCAACTCTTTGCCTAATATTCTAGTAAAAACTATCGGCTTTCGATATGTACTGAAAAATTAGTGTAAAGTGTTATAAAGACGTAATAATCGAAACAGAAAGTAAATAGAGAGAGGCTCTCAATGTTACTTATGTCCTAATCAAAATTTTCTCCAGATTTCGACTTACTTGAATGCCTCTGCATCTTCCGTGGAGGAAGCTGTTTCTCCATTTTCGCTAGCAGCTTTTTTTTTCTTCAGGAGCTGCTAAAGTCTTAATTTCTGTAGCTACCGAAAACAAAACTGCAGGTGCAGCCGTTTCTAAGGGAGTAATTTGATCGCTGGTTCTACTGGCGGTGAACTAGGTTTTTCCGCATTCTCTTTCTTTGGGCTGACAGCCGCCGGCTCTGGTTCCTTATCCTTAGGGATACTCAGATCGATAACCTATTTGTATTGAAAAGAAAAATTCAAAACCTATGGAAAAATTATCGCTCCAAAAATAGGTTAGTTGGTTATGACAAAAAAAAACACTTACCGAGAGCAGAAATTTCCTGATCCTCCCTCCGCCTTTTTGACCCAGTTATCGGCAGCACTTGCCATCGTTTCGACCGGGTATTAAAATTCAAAAGCTACAATATATGGAAAAAGGTCCCAAACAGCACGGATACTGTCACTCCGGTGGTTTATTACTTGCAATTGGCTGAACTTTTGCCCAGAGCGACCTTGCGGAAAAAAACGCCTTCTTTTGTCTGCTCACTTCGCTGCCATGAAACCGATGATGAGCGCTTTTTTCCAAACGAGTCACACGGTTGGCCCGATTGAATATGTCGCGCGTGTAGAGTATGCTTCCATTATGTTTGTTCTGTAAATTGACAAGGACATCTAAATATGCAAAGGAATGCTTGGAGGAGAGAAGCTACTGTTAAACACATACCGAAAGAGAAAGTCCTTTCCGAGGATCTTGATGTTGTATTTACTGTTGGCTCATTATCACCGTGTTCTGCTGCTGGGTAGTTATCCTCTAGGGAGAGATATGCGAAGACGCCATCTTGAGCCAGCTTACTGTCAACATTTTGAGCCAGTCGATCATTATTTGACTGCATTGGTGCAATATTTTTGGATAGTAATGTTATTTTTTTTATTTTTGTTGATAAACATTAGACAACAAATTATAAATAGGCGCTATTGTAAGTTGAACTTTCCTGACAAGAATAATGCTGTTCAATTAGGGTAACCAACCTATATCCAAAGGTAGGATTCCCGGCGGAATCGTCGGTAATACCTTCTATCTGATTTTTTCACTACCGTGAAGTTACCTACCAAAAAGCTCATCTACCAAAAAGCTCACCTACTAAAAAGCTCATCAAACAAAAAGCTCATTTATTATAGAGCACATCCTTTAAAAAATAAAGGCTTTGAAGGTGGTACTCTGAAAGTAGAGCTTTTTATTTCATGGTGGTATCCTGGTGGCAAGAACAGGAACTAAATGAATGTCCTAACAAATTCATAAAGTTGTCAAATATCATAATAAAAGATCCAGAATATAAAAAGTCAATAATAAATAAGTGGAAAATATTGTGAAATAGAGTTGAATTGAATTGTTGCACTTAAGATAATTTCCTAGGAAAAGCCCACAAGTAGAATTAGTTGGGGCTCGCTAGTTGGTGTGTTCGTTAGTTGGGTGTCCGCTAGTTAGGGCATGGCCATTTATGTCAAAACTGAAACAATTTTTCACTAGTTGTCTATCCGAGGGGCAAGCACTAGCGGGTTTGAGTGCGTCGTATTGAAAATACCAACGCATTTGAAATATAATTTAAGTACACAATCATATTTAATAAATAAGTGAAAAATATTGGAAAATAGAGTTGAATTGAATTGTTGCGCTTAAGATAATTTCGTAGGAAAAGCCCACAAGTAGAATTACGTGATGCAGCACAAATTCGTTAGTTGGGGTCTTCGTTAGTTGAGTGTCCGCTATTTGGGGTATGGCCCAAATAAAAGACACTTATGTCAAAACTAAAACAATTGTTTAATAGTGGTCTATCCCCCATATGCTTATTCATATGTCAGTGGCGCCATAATTTCAAATGTGGTCACAGTCTCTACAACTACGAATATATTTAAAATGACCATTAAAGCGGGCAAAGCGTTGTTTTGGAGTGTCATGTCTGTTAGTCTGTGCCTGTACCAAATTCGGAAATTTATCCTACATGTATATTTATATTACTAAAAGAAATGAGCAAATACCGCTATAGTCTAATGTTATTAACAGTGCACTCTTTGTGGGAAACAAAACGCTCAACATTCTGAACAACATTGATTTTCATGAAGATTTTTCCCAATTCGAAGCAATATGGGTACTTTTCTGATGTTACCAAAAATTTCTGGTAATTTTGGCAGTCACATATTTCCTTTACAGACCCAGAGTGGTATGTGATATTGCGAAAATTAATTTTAATATAATATAATCCACATGCCAATAATATACTGCCCGTGATCGCAAATCAGCCCCATAAAGATAGGAAATCCCGTAGAAAATGGGACAAATATGCGATCATGGGCTGCTTTGACAAAATAATGTGATTTCCAAAAAATTGCCAACGAGTGTTGTACTGACGTATTGTAATTCGTGTAGCTACATATTACCTCCACAAAACGAGTAGAACGTAATTTCCAAAAAAAATGCCAACAAGTAATGTAATGACAAATGGTAATTCTGATAGCAACTTATTTCCTCTACAAAACCAATGGTAAATCATGTTGCGTAAATTAATTTCCATATTTTTTATATTTTTTTAAAATTTTCTACCATATGCCAAAATTACAGAAGCTTTGACCAAAAAGTGTGATTTCCAAAAAATTGCCAACGAGAATTGTAATGACATATGGTGATACTTGTAGCCACTGATTTCCTCTACAAAACCAGTAGTACGTAATCACCGACAAACTGACATGACACTGTATTTTCAAATTTGGCAAGATATTATTAGAGAGTCGACGCAAAATTTTGTAACTCGTACTGTCAAACGGACGTTCGTTTGACAGTACGAGTTACGAAATTTTCAGTCAACTCTCTAATGGCGATTTCGCTTGAACCTGAAACTGAGTCAGGTTCTAACCCCAACTGCTGTCAGTTCATACATTTTGACAGCAGTTGGGGTTAGGAACTGACTCAGTTTCGCTTCAAACGAAAACCACATAATAATCATCGAAGCTACTCTATGTAACTAGAGTTCCTCCAGTAGAAGTTTGGACAAGAGAAAATAGAAAACCATAGTTTCAAGGCACTTGGCTCAAGGAAGTTGGGCTATACTTGAAATAGTTAAACGAAACTATAACCTTAGAAATATATGTTCTAGTTTTGTTGAACATTTGATAAATTTTGAATAAATTTTGTAAACATATATATATAAACAATATTTGGCAAAATATGAGGTAAATCAGGGCAAATGGCACTGCGCAAATGGCGAAAGATCTACGTAAATCGTTTCATTCTCTGAAATGGAATAGTTTATTAATCAATGTGATAATAAATCCCGAAGTTGTTGTAACGGAATTTAATTAGCAAGGCACTGGAAGGTGAAGTATATTATTCAATATTATGAGCCATAGTACTCAAGGGCGTGGAATAGGGTCATTTGAGCAAGCTTAGAGTTTCCCGGCGACTTAACCTTTTGCATGCTACCGCAGGAGTTAGGATCTTTTGGCATTAGAATGCAAATCACCTGAGTCTGCGGCATGTCCGGACGAGCGTAAAGTAACTTGTTACTTCATGCTGTTGGAACCGACTTGAAGTTGATACAATTTTTTCGATTCACTTTTCATGGAGTCAACCAGAGAACAAAGCCAGTCAATACCGCAATATTGTCCGTACTTTTCCAAAGAAGACACGACGATTGTTTTTCGTCGCAGCAACCCGGTCAGCGTGGCAAGCAGAAAGTTAGTAAAAGTTGAGCAAAGCGAAATTGATGCTGGCAGAGTTTCTGCGAGCATTTTGCGCGATTTGTGCGAGGATACTGGCAACGAATTCGCTCAAATGCCACAACCGTTTCTGACAGAAGCGGAAAAACCAACCGATGCTGCTCACTTTTATCCAGAATCCAGTCAGAAATGTACGGCCAAGATGTCTGCACGCTCCCTGCCACATCTTTGTCAGATGTTTTGCTCGATTCGTGCTAAATTCTACCCGGTAGAAATTGCCAGGATTTTTGCACAGTTTATGTCCGAGTTATGCCAGGGTTTTGCTCGGTTCCTGTAAAAATTTGCCAGAAAATGCGAGCGAAACCGAGTTCGCCCTAGCTCAACTAACCCGACAGGATACGCGCAAAAATCTGACAGGGCTGCCAAACCAAGTCTTACAGAAATCTAGCAGAGCGGTCTCTGCCAGAAAATTTGCTTACTGTGAAGATTCGCAGCGCTATGCGGCGCACGATTCGTCGCAATGTATTTCTTATGGGATAACACTTTAATAAAAGGTGGTGCAATTTCGTGTAAAAACCTTATTGTAAACAAAACATACGAAAACCTGAAACTTTAGAAGCACAATTTTAGTCAGTTTTATGGATAAATTCAGTTAAAGTAAATAATAAGCACGCATTGAACTTGGGTTATACATATTTTTCGACGTTTTTCAGCATTTTTTATCAAATGCGCCAATTCAATTCATCGCCTCAAAATGATTAAACGTCGTTTCCAATGCAACGTACAATACTTTCTACTTAAAATGTTAATATACGATGCTCCGCTCATTTGAATTCGAAAAACTTCTGCTCGTTTGAATATGTCTTGTCCAGACTTTTACTAGAGGACATTAGTGTTCTTTTACGAAATACACGTTAAGTAATGATGTGTAACTCATTATACAGATGGAGCTACTATTCCGAGTTTAAATTATTTGCCAAAAATTTTCACTGAAATCGTTCTAGTTGTCATGTCAGTTTGTCGGTGACGTAATGTTACGTAAATTAATTTTTATATTTTTTATAATTTTTTTAAAATTTTCTACCATATGCCAATAATACAGAAGCTTTGACCAAAAAGTGTGATTTCCAAAAAACTGCCAACGAGAATTGTAATGACATATGGTGATACTTGTAGCCACTGATTTCCTCTACAAAACCAGTAGTACGTAATGTTGCGTAAATTAATTTTTATATTTTTTGTAATTTTTTAAAAAGAATTTACCATATGCCAATAATACAGAAGCTTTGACCAAAAAGTGTGATTTCCAAAAAACTGCCAACGAGAATTGTAATGACATATGGTGATACTTGTAGCCACTGATTTCCTCTACAAAAACAGTAGTACGTAATGTTGCGTAAATTAATTTTTATATTTTTTGTAATTTTTTAAAAAGAATTTACCATATGCCAATAATACAAAAGCTTTGACCAAAAAGTGTAATTTCCAAAAAATTGCCAACGAGAATTGTAATGACAAATAGTAATACTTGTAGCCACTGATTTCCTCTACAAAACCAGTAGTACGTAATGTTGCGTAAATTAATTTTTTAATTTTTTGTATTTTTTTAAAATTTTCTACCATATGCCAATAATACAAAAGCTTTGACCAAAAAGTGTTATTTCCAAAAAATTGCTAACGAGAATTGTAATGACATATAGTAATACTTGTAGCCACTGATTTCCTCTACAAAACCAGTAGTACGTAATGTTGCGTAAATTAATTTTTATATTTTTTGTATTTCTTTAAAATTTTCTACCATATGCCAATAATACAAAAGCTTTGACCAAAAAATGTGATTTCCAAAAAATTGCCAACGAGAATTGTAATGGCATATGATGATACTTGTAGCCACTGATTTCCTCTACAAAACCAGTAGTACGTAATGTTGCGTAAATTAATTTTTATATTTTTTGTATTTTTTTAAAATTTTCTACCATATGCCAATAATACAAAAGCTTTGACCAAAAAGTGTTATTTCCAAAAAATTGCTAACGAGAATTGTAATGACATATAGTAATACTTGTAGCCACTGATTTCCTCTACAAAACCAGTAGTACGTAATGTTGCGTAAATTAATTTTTATATTTTTTGTACTTCTTTAAAATTTTCTACCATATGCCAATAATACAAAAGCTTTGACCAAAAAATGTGATTTCCAAAAAATTGCCAACGAGAATTGTAATGGCATATGGTGATACTTGTAGCCACTGATTTCCTCTACAAAACCAGTAGTACGTAATGTTGCGTAAATTAATTTTTATATTTTTTGTAATTTTTTAAAAAAAATGTACCATATGCCAATAATACAGAAGCTTTGACCAAAAAGTGTGATTTCCAAAAAATTGCCAACGAGAATTGTAATGACATATAGTAATACTTGTAGCCACTGTTTTCCTCTACAAAACCAGTAGTACGTAATGTTGCGTAAATTAATTTTTATATTTTTTGTAATTTTTTAAAAAAATTTGCCATATGCCAATAATACAGAAGCTTTGACCAAAAAGTGTGATTTCCAAAAAATTGCCAACGAGAATTGTAATGACATATAGTAATACTTCTAGCCACTGATTTCCTCTACAAAACCAGTAGTACGTAATGTTGCGTAAATTAATTTTTATATTTTTTGTAATTTTTTAAAGATTTCTACCATATGCCAATAATACAGAAGCTTTGACCAAAAAGTGTGATTTCCAAAAAATTGCCAACGAGAATTGTAATGACATATAGTAATACTTGTAGCCACTGATTTCCTCTACAAAACCAGTAGTACGTAATGTTGCGTAAATTATTTTTTATATTTTTTATGATTTTTCCAAATTATCTCCACCACGTGCAAATATTTTCTACCAACCAAAAAGCATATATATTCCACCTACCAAAAAGCTCGTTTTCAGAAAAGCTTCCATACCAAAAAGTTCACCTGCCATACTGAACATTATCCGGATTCTGGAGAAGAATGTAAATTCCAAAAAATTGCCAACGAGAATTGTAATGACAAATAGTAATACTTGTAGCCACTGATTTCCTCTACAAAACCAGTAGTACGTAATGTTGCGTAAATTAATTTTTTAATTTTTTGTATTTTTTTAAAATTTTCTACCATATGCCAATAATACAAAAGCTTTGACCAAAAAGTGTTATTTCCAAAAAATTGCTAACGAGAATTGTAATGACATATAGTAATACTTGTAGCCACTGATTTCCTCTACAAAACCAGTAGTACGTAATGTTGCGTAAATTAATTTTTATATTTTTTGTATTTCTTTAAAATTTTCTACCATATGCCAATAATACAAAAGCTTTGACCAAAAAATGTGATTTCCAAAAAATTGCCAACGAGAATTGTAATGGCATATGATGATACTTGTAGCCACTGATTTCCTCTACAAAACCAGTAGTACGTAATGTTGCGTAAATTAATTTTTATATTTTTTGTATTTTTTTAAAATTTTCTACCATATGCCAATAATACAAAAGCTTTGACCAAAAAGTGTTATTTCCAAAAAATTGCTAACGAGAATTGTAATGACATATAGTAATACTTGTAGCCACTGATTTCCTCTACAAAACCAGTAGTACGTAATGTTGCGTAAATTAATTTTTATATTTTTTGTACTTCTTTAAAATTTTCTACCATATGCCAATAATACAAAAGCTTTGACCAAAAAATGTGATTTCCAAAAAATTGCCAACGAGAATTGTAATGGCATATGGTGATACTTGTAGCCACTGATTTCCTCTACAAAACCAGTAGTACGTAATGTTGCGTAAATTAATTTTTATATTTTTTGTAATTTTTTAAAAAAAATGTACCATATGCCAATAATACAGAAGCTTTGACCAAAAAGTGTGATTTCCAAAAAATTGCCAACGAGAATTGTAATGACATATAGTAATACTTGTAGCCACTGTTTTCCTCTACAAAACCAGTAGTACGTAATGTTGCGTAAATTAATTTTTATATTTTTTGTAATTTTTTAAAAAAATTTGCCATATGCCAATAATACAGAAGCTTTGACCAAAAAGTGTGATTTCCAAAAAATTGCCAACGAGAATTGTAATGACATATAGTAATACTTCTAGCCACTGATTTCCTCTACAAAACCAGTAGTACGTAATGTTGCGTAAATTAATTTTTATATTTTTTGTAATTTTTTAAAGATTTCTACCATATGCCAATAATACAGAAGCTTTGACCAAAAAGTGTGATTTCCAAAAAATTGCCAACGAGAATTGTAATGACATATAGTAATACTTGTAGCCACTGATTTCCTCTACAAAACCAGTAGTACGTAATGTTGCGTAAATTATTTTTTATATTTTTTATGATTTTTCCAAATTATCTCCACCACGTGCAAATATTTTCTACCAACCAAAAAGCATATATATTCCACCTACCAAAAAGCTCGTTTTCAGAAAAGCTTCCATACCAAAAAGTTCACCTGCCATACTGAACATTATCCGGATTCTGGAGAAGAATGTAAATTCCAAAAAATTGCCAACGAGAATTGTAATGACATATAGTAATACTTGTAGCCACTGATTTCCTCTACAAAACCAGTAGTACGTAATGTTGCGTAAATTAATTTTTATATTTTTTGTAATTTTTTAAAAAATTTTGCCATATGCCAATAATACAGAAGTTTTGACCAAAAAGTGTGATTTCCAAAAAATTGCCAACGAGAATTGTAATGACATATAGTAATACTTGTAGCCTCTGATTTCCTCTACAAAACCAGTAGTACGTAATGTTGCGTAAATTATTTTTTATATTTTTTGTAATTTTTAAAAAAAAATGTACCATATGCCAATAATACAGAAGCTTTGACCAAAAAGTGTGATTTCCAAAAAATTGCCAACGAGAATTGTAATGACATATAGTAATACTTGTAGCCACTGATTTCCTCTACAAAACCAGTAGTACGTAATGTTGCGTAAATTAATTTTTATATTTTTTGTAATTTTTTAAAAAAATTTGCCATATGCCAATAATACAGAAGCTTTGACCAAAAAGTGTGATTTCCAAAAAATTGCCAACGAGAATTGTAATGACATATAGTAATACTTCTAGCCACTGATTTCCTCTACAAAACCAGTAGTACGTAATGTTGCGTAAATTAATTTTTATATTTTTTGTAATTTTTTAAAGATTTCTACCATATGCCAATAATACAGAAGCTTTGACCAAAAAGTGTGATTTCCAAAAAATTGCCAACGAGAATTGTAATGACATATAGTAATACCCCAAGTAACCATAAGCATTAAGCCATTGCACTATATTGGCTATACATTTGCACTAAAGTTGCATTGAAACCCCATTACAGCATTAACAATGCAATACAGCTCTATATTAGCATCAATAATGCATAACTGCACAGCCGACATATAGCATTATCGCTTGCTCTATATGTGTATATAAAGCTGATATAACGCGTACATGCTTCAAGGATCTTTAAAGCATGTAAGCTGTAAAAGTGCATTTAATGCCATTATAAAGCATATAAAAAGCTGATATAATGCTATTGTAATGCTGTGGGTTTATCTGTTATGCAACTCTTTTTGAAGATTATATTCGGCATATTTTATTTCAATCGAACATATGCAATATAGTCCAGGGAGCAAACGCAGCGCACTTACCGTGAAGGACGAGGCAAGGTACCTCAGTTCGAGACTTACTAAAGGTAATTTTCGTAAACATTCATATCATGTGAGAATGAAAACCCATTAAGGATATTCATTACAGTGCATTAGAACAGAGTCAATTACGGTTTTAAACAGAACATTTTATTTTAAAATTTTTCCTTTTTTCGCATCCTACCAAAAGGAAACCTAAGAAATGGTTTTAAAACCATGGCGGCAATGACAGCCAACCGAAGCTTTTAGCATTAGTTGTGCCAATATAAGGCTTTCAAATTTGACATTTCTACGCTGGTGCTGTATAATAGCATTAGTACTGCAGAAACGAGCTGTCAATCTCTGCATAGTAATAGCACCATATTTCGCCTTTTCTGGCATTATACCAGCATTATATCAGTATTTAGGGCTTCACGGCTCTTTAGGACAACTTTATATGTGGATCTAAAGCAGATATTAGGCTACGTTATAATGCTTATTGGTTACTTGGGACTTGTAGCCACTGATTTCCTCTACAAAACCAGTAGTACGTAATGTTGCGTAAATTATTTTTTATATTTTTTATGATTTTTCCAAATTATCTCCACCACGTGCAAATATTTTCTTCCAACCAAAAAGCATATATCAAGAGTACTTATTCAAAAGGTCCTAAGTGACATTGAGCTCGAACTGAGAAAAACGAGGCTGAAGTTTCATGGACCTAAAACAAATCCCTATTAGAGAACAAATATGCGTTTTGATGGAACAATTATGCCAATATAGTCTAAGGACTATGCTCTTTAGGTAAATAATACTAAAAACATGAAATGTTTAGTGCTAATGTAGTTTTTAAGCGCTTTAGAATGATGCGTCCTTTTGAAAATTATAGGACCTTACACATAGGTCTTTTTTTCGGGCCCAAGAATCATACGACGCTGCACATACGGCTTTTTTCAGCAAAGGTAGCTCTTGCGACGAATATTGAATTTCTTCAAAGTTTTCGACAAAATGAGCACCGGAATACGAATGTTCTTCATTACTATGATAAATAGTTGCACTGGATTTAACAGAAGTCTTGCAGAAAAAAAATGCGGGAAACTTTAGTTTATATTAACAAATCATTGGCTGGAAGTGGTTAAAACCAACGAATGGCATGTTACTTTAGAATAACTAAGCTTTCTAATTATCATTTAATTGATTATACTTTCTAAATTTAACTTCGAAAAAAAGTCGCATGAACAGAAGAAAATAATTTCTTTTATTTTGATGCTTAGGACGTTTTTACTAGGTACCTATGTGCAGTGGGAAAAACATAGAATGAAATGAATCATGCGTCGTTTTTGCATGGCGCCTATGAACAGTTGCACAGGTTTTGAAATATTTCGCGCATAGGTCCTTTCATTTTAAAAGGTCTCAAGTGCAAAATTTCAAAATATGATAATGAAAACTTTGCGACTTTTTATATAATGCTTATTATTTTGATAAATACTGGGTATAATGAATCCTGGTTTTCGGTATTCGTTAGCTATGTTGTATTCACATGCTGTGCTGCAAATAACTCAGTTTGTTTACATTTGTCACTAAGGACCATTTGAATCAGCACTCTTGATATATTCCACCTACCAAAAAGCTCGTTTTCAGAAAAGCTTCCATACCAAAAAGTTCACCTGCCATACTGAACATTATCCGGATTCTGGAGAAGAATGTAAATTCCAAAAAATTGCCAACGAGAATTGTAATGACATATGGTAATACTTGTAGCCACTGATTTCCTCTACAAAACCAGTAGTACGTAATGTTGCGTAAATTAATTTTTATGTTTTTTGTAATTTTTTAAAAAATTTTGCCATATGCCAATAATACAGAAGTTTTGACCAAAAAGTGTGATTTCCAAAAAATTGCCAACGAGAATTGTAATGACATATAGTAATACTTGTAGCCTCTGATTTCTTCTACAAAACCAGTAGTACGTAATGTTGCGTAAATTATTTTTTATATTTTTTGTAATTTTTAAAAAAAAAATTACCATATGCCAATAATACAGAAGCTTTGACCAAAAAGTGTGATTTCCAAAAAAATGCCAACGAGAATTGTAATGACATATAGTAATACTTGTAGCCACTGATTTCCTCTACAAAACCAGTAGTACGTAATGTTGCGTAAATTAATTTTTATATTTTTTGTAATTTTTTTAAAAATTTTGCCATATGCCAATAATACAGAAGCTTTGACCAAAAAGTGTGATTTCCAAAAAATTGCCAACGAGAATTGTAATGACATATAGTAATACTTGTAGCCACTGATTTCCTCTACAAAACCAGTAGTACGTAATGTTGCGTAAATTAATTTTTATATCTTTTGCAATTTTTTAAAAAAATTTACCATATGCCAATAATACAGAAGCTTTGACCAAAAAGTGTGATTTCCAAAAAAATGCCAACGAGAATGGTAATGACATATAGTAATACTTCTAGCCACTGATTTCCTCTACAAAACCAGTAGTACGTAATGTTGCGTAAATTAATTTTTATATTTTTTATGATTTTTCCAAATTATCTCCACCTTGTGCAAATATTTTCTTCCAACCAAAAAGCTTATATATTCCACCTACCAAAAAGCTCGTTTTCAGAAAAGCTTCCATACCAATAAGTTCACCTGCCATACTGAACATTATCCGGATTCTGGAGAAGAATGTAAATTCCAAAAAATTGCCAACGAGAATTGTAATGACATATGGTAATACTTGTAGCCACTGATTTCCTCTACAAAACCAGTAGTACGTAATGTTGCGTAAATTAATTTTTATATTTTTTGTAATTTTTTAAAAAAATTTGCCATATGCCAATAATACAGAAGCTTTGACCAAAAAGTGTGATTTCCAAAAAATTGCCAACGAGAATTGTAATGACATATAGTAATACTTCTAGCCACTGATTTCCTCTACAAAACCAGTAGTACGTAATGTTGCGTAAATTAATTTATATATTTGTTTGTAATTTTTAAAAAAAATTTCATTTGCCAATAATACAGAAGCTTTGACCAAAAAGTGTTATTTCCAAAAAAATGCCAACGAGAATTGTAATGACATATAGTAATACTTGTAGCCACTGATTTCCTCTACAAAACCAGTAGTACGTAATGTTGCGTAAATTATTTTTTATATTTTTTGTAATTTTTTAAAGATTTCTACCATATGCCAATAATACAGAATCTTTGACCAAAAAGTGTGATTTCCAAAAAATTGCCAACGAGAATTGTAATGACATATAGTAATACTTGTAGCCTCTGATTTCCTCTGCAAAACCAGTAGTACGTAATGTTGCGTAAATTATTTATTATATTTTTTGTAATTTTTAAAAAAAAAAATTACCATATGCCAATAATACAGAAGCTTTGACAAAAAAGTGTGATTTCCAAAAAATTGCCAACGAGAATTGTAATGACATATAGTAATACTTCTAGCCACTGATTTCCTCTACAAAACCAGTAGTACGTAATGTTGCGTAAATTAATTTATATATTTGTTTGTAATTTTAAAAAAAAATTTCATTGGCCAATAATACAGAAGCTTTGACCAAAAAGTGTTATTTCCAAAAAAATGCCAACAAGAATTGTAATGACATATAGTAATACTTGTAGCCACTGATTTCCTCTACAAAACCAGTAGTACGTAATGTTGCGTAAATTATTTTTTATATTTTTTGTAATTTTTTAAAGATTTCTACCATATGCCAATAATACAGAAGCTTTGACCAAAAAGTGTGATTTCCAAAAAATTGCCAACGAGAATTGTAATGACATATAGTAATACTTGTAGCCTCTGATTTCCTCTACAAAAGCAGTAGTACGTAATGTTGCGTAAATTATTTATTATATTTTTTGTAATTTTAAAAAAAAAAATTACCATATGCCAATAATACAGAAGCTTTGACCAAAAAGTGTGATTTCCAAAAAAATGCCAACGAGAATTGTAATGACATATAGCAATACTTGTAGCCACTGATTTCCTCTACAAAACCAGTAGTACGTAATGTTGCGTAAATTAATTTTTATATTTTTTGTAATTTTTTAAAAAATTTTGCCATATGCCAATAATACAGAAGCTTTGACCAAAAAGTGTGATTTCCAAAAAATTGCCAACGAGAATTGTAATGACATATAGTAATACTTGTAGCCACTGATTTCCTCTACAAAACCAGTAGTACGTAATGTTGCGTAAATTAATTTATATATTTGTTTGTAATTTTTAAAAAAAATTTCATTTGCCAATAATACAGAAGCTTTGACCAAAAAGTGTGATTTCCAAAAAAATGCCAACGAGAATTGTAATGACATATAGTAATACTTGTAGCCACTGATTTCCTCTACAAAACCAGTAGTACGTAATGTTGCGTAAATTATTTTTTTATATTTTTTGTAATTTTTTAAAGATTTCTACCATATGCCAATAATACAGAAGCTTTGACCAAAAAGTGTGATTTCCAAAAAAATGCCAACGAGAATTGTAATGACATATAGTAATACTTGTAGCCTCTGATTTCCTCTACAAAACCAGTAGTACGTAATGTTGCGTAAATTATTTATTATATTTTTTGTAATTTTTAAAAAAAATAATTACCATATGCCAATAATACAGAAGCTTTGACCAAAAAGTGTGATTTCCAAAAAAAATGCCAACGAGAATTGTAATGACATATAGCAATACTTGTAGCCACTGATTTCCTCTACAAAACCAGTAGTACGTAATGTTGCGTAAATTAATTTTTATATTTTTTGTAATTTTTTAAAAAATTTTGCCATATGCCAATAATACAGAAGCTTTGACCAAAAAGTGTGATTTCCAAAAAATTGCCAACGAGAATTGTAATGACATATAGTAATACTTCTAGCCACTGATTTCCTCTACAAAACCAGAAGTACGTAATGTTGCGTAAATTAATTTATATATTTGTTTGTAATTTTAAAAAAAAATTTCATTTGCCAATAATACAGAATGTTGGATTATGAATTTTCGGATTCTTCGTAGCGAATCCACCAATTAGTTCTGATGGAAAATGCTAAAAGCTAAAGGGTATATTTCAGTACATATTTCGTAAGTAATAAAGCATGGAACTCACATCTGATAACCTCCAATTTTACAATAATCCAACAGTTATATGCTCATCTGATTAAATTCACGCAGTATCTGTTTTAAGTATATAATAGTTATATAATAGATATTTCGTAGCCTATAATAATGTATTAACTTTAATCGTACTAAGAAATGAGAAACAATAGATTACCGTAGGATAAATTCACGTGTTTAACGTCTGCACTTTTATATTATATGCCGGTTTAGGATGACTTGCTCTCGGTCTTATGACAAATCGCCCTCGAAATGTCTCGCCTGTCATTGTCAATCGCAGTAACGACACTGCACACGAGGGGACGTGTAGGTTCGGTCGTAGTCACCGTAACATTCCCCTGACCGTAACACTGGTCACCGCTCTGAGTGCCAGTTTTACCAGAATCCAGATCCAGCACCGCAAGTTTCGCTACCGGTCTTCGAAGCACTCCGGCTGATGTTTGCACCCACGCTTGGCGTACTCGGCCGTCTTGACCTTTGCGAACCCTCAGAACCCGTCCACGCACCCATCCATTGCGGAGTCCATCGTCAATAATTATTACCAAATCTCCTTGCTTCACCGATCTTACTTCCCCAAACCATTTTGTCCTTCTTGATATTACAGGCAGATACTCGCGGATCCAACGCCGCCAGAATAGATCAACCATGCGACGACAATGGTCCCAGTCACTCCGACATATGGCATTCGACTCGTAGATTTTCCTCGGAGTCTGCACGACTCCGTTGGAACTCATAAGGAGGAAATGATTGGGTGTTAATGATTCTTGGTTGCCTTCATCCAATGCTAGGAAGGTCAAAGGCCTGGAATTGACAATACCTTCGGCCTCCACTAATACCGTTCCGAACATCTCTTCCGTTGGAAGCTTGGTAGTTGTCATCGCGTAGAAAGCTGTTTTAACTGAGCGTACCATCCGCTCCCAAGCGCCGCCCATATGCGGAGCGGACGGAGGGATGAAAAGCCATCTCGTACTGGCGTTTGTGAAGGTCTCCGCAAGGCTTTCATTAATGCTTTTAATCTCGCTTCGAAGTTCGTGGCAGGCACCGAGAAAGTTTGTCGCGTTATCGCTGTATATTTCTGATGGTGAGCCACGCCTGGCTACAAAACGCCGAATTGCCATCTTGCATGACTCGGTTGAAAGCGAATGCACGACTTCTAGATGCACCGCACGGATGGAAAGACATGTGAATAACGCAACCCAGCGTTTCACGTTGCTTCGACCAACTCTAATAGTCATTGGCCCGAAATAATCCAGACCGACGAATGTAAATGGCCGGAAGAATGCTCCTAGTCTGGCAGCTGGTAGAGGGCTCATTCTAGGTACCGATGGTTTCGCTTTACGAATCTTGCATTGCTGGCACTCTCTGGTTACGCTTCGAACGACAACGCGTAGGCAGGATACGTGGAAACGCTGGAGCATTTCGTTGATCACCGTTTCCCTATTACCATGCAGGAACTTGTGATGGTACCACATTATGATGATGGTCGTAACGTGGTGATTCCGAGGGAGTATGATGGGGTACCTTGTGTCGTAAGCCGCGAACGAAGCCAGGCTGATTCTGCTTTCCATACGCATGACCCCTTTCTCATCAATGAATGCAGCAAGTTTGAAAAGCCTACTGTCGCAGCCTAATTTCGAGCCTCCTTTCTGAGTGCCAATAGAAGACAGTATGTCCACTTCCTTCGGGTAGACCTCCTTTTGAATCGCACGAAAGACCCACGTCTCCGCTGTTGCTAACTCTTCTTGGCACAATGGACCCTTTGTAGTGGGATGTTTTCGGGCTTTGGCTTTCAAATTGCCGACATATCGCACAACGTACCCGACGGTTCTAGACAAACGGTGCCATTTCGAAAATCTCTCCCAGTCGAAAACTGAGTGAACTACATGATGCTCGATCACCAAATTGGACCGTCGCTCCTCGGTTGTATCGTACATGACATCGGAAGATGACGGCCAGTACTCCTCATTAATATGCAAAACTTCAGGGTCCCCAAACCAGCGACCCTCCGGGGTTAGATTAGGCTCGCCTTTCCACTTTGTAGCATCATCAGACGCATTCATATCCGAAGGAATCCAACGCCATTCAGTAGCACGTGTCTTCTCCAGAATCTCTCCGACGCGGAATGCTACGAACTGGCTATATCTTCGTTGATCCGAATTAATCCATCCTAGCACTGTTTTAGAATCGGTCCAAATGAATCTCTTCGCAATAGGTAGAGTGTGAGTGGAGCAGATGTCTTCGACTAGACGCGCTCCTAACACCGCAGCTTGAAGTTCCAGCCGAGGCACGGACGTCAATTTGAGAGGGGCGACCTTTGCCTTCCCAGTCACCAATGCGCAATGAATTTTCCCATCTACCTCGGCGCGTAAATAGGCCACACACGCGAAGGCGGCTAAACTGGCATCTACAAACATGTGTAATTGTATATTCTTGACTTTCGATGACAGCTGTCTTGGAAAATAGCATCGCGGCACTCGCACCGCTGCTAAGGAAGGGAAAAGGGCAACCCATTGGTCCCATCGTTGTCTTAACTCAACAGGAATTCTTTCATCCCACGTAACCTTGCTGCGCCAAACGTCCTGGATTAGGATTTTCCCATGAATGGTAAAGTGTGAAAGAAATCCCAGAGGATCATATAAAGTCATCACCGTCTTCAGCAGCTCTCTCTTGGTAGGCCATTCAGGTACCGCCACAAAATTAGCCGCGTACGTGAACGCATCTTCTTCCGGTAACCACAACACTCCCAACACACGTTCCGAACAGTGGCCAGTCTCCATCGAGAACTCCTTAACGTCGGCGCTCGTTGTTTCACCCAGCTTTTGCAGAACTTCCTTCGAGTTGGACATCCACCCACGAATAATAAATCCGCCTCGGGAATGAACAAAAGCAACCTCTTTCGCTCTCTTGATCGCTTCATCTTCACTGTCCACGCTGTCCAGATAGTCGTCAACATAATGTTTACGTATTATTGCGTCTGTAGCTTCTGGATATCGATCTGCATATTCGCTTGCGTTTAAGTTCTTAACAAATTGTGCCGAACACGGCGAGCTGGCAGCTCCGAAAGTGGCCACACTCATGAAGTACACTTGTGGCTCATGGTTTGGGTCATCTCTCCATAAAATTCGCTGGGCGTGTTTATCTTCCTTTCGCATAAGCATCTGGTGAAACATTTCTTTCACATCCGCACATAGAGCTATTTGTCGTTCTCGGAATCCGGTTAGAACTGACTTCAACGGTACAAGCAGATCCGGCCCCTTACTCAGCATTGTGTTTAAGCTCACCCCATCCACTTTCGCTGCTGCGTCACAGAAGATGCGGATTTTACCTGGCTTTTTAGGATTAATAACCACGCCCAGTGGTAAATACCAAACTTTTCGTGGATCCACCGCGATCAAATCAGCCTTGGATGCTTTCTCAATATACCCTTTTATTTTGTACTCCTCTATCTGCCTACGAACATTGGAACCGAGTTCAGGATCCGCCAACATACGTCGCTCCAGACATTCCAGCCTTCGCACAGCCATGAAGTAGCTATCAGGAAATTCGAAGGTATCGTACTTCCACAACAACCCGATTTGGAATCGGAAGCCTACGCGCAATGTGGTAATTTGCAGAGTCCGCCTAGCTCGTTGATTTTCTTCGGACTCTAAGTTTCGTTGTAGGGACACTCCCATATTCTCAAGGGAAAAGTACTCCTTGACTATATTGTGCAAGTCCTCATCCTCATGTACGCACTGGCACATGTGCATGCTGAAGCATGGTTCATTCCTCATCGTTGCTATCGGACCATGAATTGACCACCCTAGTCTAGTTTTGGTGCCGATAGGCTCATCTAGTAGCCTTTCACGCCTTTTCAAGGTGACACTTAAATGAGCATTGTCATTACCGATTAGAATCTTGGGAACGACATCCTTGTAATCCGGAATGGGTAGTCCAGCCAAATACGGATAACGTTCAACAAGATCCTTATAGCATAGGGTCTGCCTTGGTAATCCCAAGCTTTTCACCGTTCGAGCTTCAGAAATGGTGTACTTCTTTCGGTGTGTAACACCTGATATGTCCAACTTCACCCGCTTAGATTGCTCTTCGGAACGAGTAACATTACCCGTCCAGGCCAGACATAGATTATCGGCTTTACCATCAACATCAAGGAAATTCGTAATAGAATCCTCAACCAACGTTATCGACGAACCGTCGTCTAGGAAGGCGAATGTCGTGATCGATCGTGTCTTTCCGTGGAGTGTCACAGGAACAATGCGAAAAAGGGAACCTCTCCCGGTGTGGTGATGATTTTGCACTGCATTGTTGTTTGACGTAGATGCATCGCTTCTCTTTGAGATAGAATGCAGCATCGGGTGATGTCTATAATCACAACCATCTATTCCACACCGCCCTTTCGACTTGCATGGACGCCTTCCATGCGAAAATAAACAAATACGACAAAGCGATAGTTTTTGAACCAATTTCCATCGGTTATCGACGTCCCACTTTTTGAACGTAGCACAATCCTTCACTTTGTGCAAGGGGTCTTGGCACACCAGGCACTGCCTCCCCGTTGAACAATTTTCCTCGGGCTTAGGGTGGCTGACAGTAGGCGCTGAATGTGGATTGCAGAAATTCTTTTCCTTTGACTTGTCGTTCTTTTGTTGATTTGGTTTTGCGTCAATGGTCAGAGTTACCTCTGTGGCCGCAGACACAATCATGGACATGTACGCAGCAAACGTTCGAAGATCGGCTCCTGGTTGTTGACGTTTGACCATCGCCCAGTCCAGCTTGAGGTTCGCAGGAAGTTTTTCCACTAACTCATAAAGCAACGTTGGATTGTTCAAATGTGCCTCCTGGTTACTAGCGTGAAGGTGGTCACAGAGGTTCTGAACTGCCATTCCGAATCCGATGAGCGTCTCAAGTTTGTCTGACTTCGGTGCTGGAACTTCTCGAACCTTCTTCAGTAGAGCGTACACCAAGATTTCCGGTCTCCCATATAAAGTCTGTAGCGTGGCTAAGACTTGTGGAACTGAATCCGGAATCAAAAGCCTACTTCGAACAGCTTCCAAAGCGCCTCCTCGTAGACAACGTTGCAATCGCATCAAATTTTCCGCGTTTGTAAACCCACAAGCATTAGTGGAATTGGTGAATGAACTAATAAATAAAGGCCATTCTTCCGGGTTCCCTGAGAACGGAGGGAGCTCCTTCGACATCACCTGGCGTGCAGCTAGCTGCCGCGATGTGGGTCCTATTTCGTTTTCCGTCGGTGGTTGGACGGCGGGAGGATTATACATGCCCATTCGCGGTGAGTGTTCCCATGGTAGCTCAGGAGGTAAGGGACAATGTCGATCGTATTGATTAATATAATTCGGGAAAGGAGGAAAATATACAGGAAACGAATTACTAGTACCACCCTGATTGCCTACCGGTACGGGTATCGTGGTACCTTGCGATATGCTTACTCCAACTGACGGATAATTACTGTTGCCCTGATTTACTATCTGCGCTGGTATCGCACAACCTTGCGAGTTGCTTACTCCTATTGATGGATTTCCTCCAAGTATTGCGCTTCCATGCGGAAACCAAAACGGATATTGTTGAGACGTTCGATTTAACAACCCACCCAAACTGCTCAAATTCGGTGGACCACCCACAGCCGATTGAATGACGGGTTGTGTCACTGATGGATGGTTTGCACACACCGGCGCGACGGAACTTGATATTGGAGCTGGAATTGCCGACTGGATCGATTGAACGGTCGTCAGGATAGTGCTGGTCTTATTGCACACTGGTGTCGTTGCTGCTATTCCCGTGGAGAGCGTATTAGAAACACTTTTGACAGCAGGGGAGCTTGCTACCGTTTGGAGTGCATCGGAATGCGTGGGATCTGCCACTACAGCGGTCGAAGTCGTAGTCGCAACTGGAACAGTTTCTTGGGTGACTAAGGTTGAATTAACCAAGCCCCCTAGATGTCGCTCTCGCCATTGGTTGACTTTGCTGATGCTGCTTTGGGCAGATTTCCGGCTTTTTAGATCATCACAATCGTTGTCACAATCCTCCTCTAATGCACGAAACTTCTCCTGCAAATATATCGAATCGATTTCGAGCTGCTTTTTCTCCACCTCGTTCTCCTTCAGCAATCTTTCCGCTTCGTGACGTCTGCGTTGCTCCTCCCGTTCGAGCTCTAACTGTCGCTTCATCAGCTCTTTCTGTTGCTGCAGTTTCATAAGACGAAGCTTTGTTCGATTCCGGGTGCTACCTGTGGATGTTCCGACTTCCGAGTTGGCCACGCTGGATGATTTCTGTGGATTTTCGTCTTCCTTGTCGTTAAAGACACACTTCCGACAGCAAAAGTCCTTCTCGCTAATACTTTCCCCAACACCGACGCAGTCGAAATGCCACCAAGATCCGCATTTGTCACAAGCGACCATCCGGCTGTTGTCCGATCCTTGACAAGCCTGACAGCTTTGGTTGTTGTTTGGCATCTTTTAGATCCGTACAGATCTTTTAGTTTGTTGGATTATGAATTTTCGGATTCTTCGTAGCGAATCCACCAATTAGTTCTGATGGAAAATGCTAAAAGCTAAAGGGTATATTTCAGTACATATTTCGTAAGTAATAAAGCATGGAACTCACATCTGATAACCTCCAATTTTACAATAATCCAACAGTTATATGCTCATCTGATTAAATTCACGCAGTATCTGTTTTAAGTATATAATAGTTATATAATAGATATTTCGTAGCCTATAATAATGTATTAACTTTAATCGTACTAAGAAATGAGAAACAATAGATTACCGTAGGATAAATTCACGTGTTTAACGTCTGCACTTTTATATTATATGCCGGTTTAGGATGACTTGCTCTCGGTCTTATGACAAATCGCCCTCGAAATGTCTCGCCTGTCATTGTCAATCGCAGTAACGACACTGCACACGAGGGGACGTGTAGGTTCGGTCGTAGTCACCGTAACACAGAAGCTTTGACCAAAAAGTGTGATTTCCAAAAAATTGCCAACGAGAATTGTAATGACATATAGTAATACTTGTAGCCACTGATTTCCTCTACAAAACCAGTAGTACGTAATGTTGCGTAAATTATTTTTATATTTTTTGTATTTCTTTAAAATTTTCTACCATATTCCAATAATACAGAAGCTTTGACCAAAAAGTGTGATTTCCAAAAAATTGCCAACGAGAATTGTAATGACATATAGTAATACTTGTAGCCACTGATTTCCTCTACAAAACCAGTAGTACGTAATGTTGCGTAAATTAATTTTTATATTTTTTGCAATTTTTTAAAAAAAATTACCATATGCCAATAATACAGAAGCTTTGACCAAAAAGTGTGATTTCCAAAAAAAATGCCAACGAGAATGGTAATGACATATAGTAATACTTCTAGCCACTGATTTCCTCTACAAAACCAGTAGTACGTAATGTTGCGTAAATTAATTTTTATATTTTTTATGATTTTTCCAAATTATCTCCACCACGTGCAAATATTTTCTTCCAACCAAAAAGCTTATATATTCCACCTACCAAAAAGCTCGTTTTCAGAAAAGCTTCCATACCAATAAGTTCACCTGCCATACTGAACATTATCCGGATTCTGGAGAAGAATGTAAATTCCAAAAAATTGCCAACGAGAATTGTAATGACATATGGTAATACTTGTAGCCACTGATTTCCTCTACAAAACCAGTAGTACGTAATGTTGCGTAAATTAATTTTTATACTTTTTGTAATTTTTTTTTTAAAATTTACCATATGCCAATAATACAGAAGCTTTGACCAAAAAGTGTGATTTCCAAAAAATTGCCAACGAAAATTGTAATAACATATAGTAATACTTGTAGCCACTGATTTCCTCTACAAAACCAGTAGTACGTAATGTTGCGTAAATTAATTTTTATATTTTTGTAATTTTTTAAAAAAATTTGCCATATGCCAATAATACAAAAGCTTTGACCAAAAAGTGTTATTTCCAAAAAATTGCCAACGAGAATTGTAATGACATATAGTAATACTTGTAGCCACTGATTTCCTCTAGAAAACCAGTAGTACGTAATGTTGCGTAAATTAATTTTTATATTTTTTATGATTTTTCCAAATTATCTCCACCACGTGCAAATATTTTCTTCCAACCAAAAAGCTTATATATTCCACCTACCAAAAAGCTCGTTTTCAGAAAAGCTTCCATACCAAAAAGTTCACCTGCCATACTGAACATTATCCGGATTCTGGAGAAGAATGTAAATTCCAAAAAATTGCCAACGAGAATTGTAATGACATATGGTAATACTTGTAGCCACTGATTTCCTCTACAAAACCAGTAGCACGTAATGTTGCGTAAATTAATTTTTATATTTTTTGTAATTTAAAAAAAAATTACGATGTGCTAAGAATACAGAAGCTTTGACCAAAAAGTGTGATTTCCAAAACATTGCCAACGAGAACTGTAATGACATATGGTAATACTTGTAACCACTGATTTCCTCTACAAAACAAGTAGTACATCATGTTGCGTAAACTAATTTTTATATTTTTTTATGATTTTTCCAAATTATATGCCAGACGTACAGAGTTCACCGAACAAAAAGCTCTCTACTGGCACTCTACCTACCAAAAAGCTCCTCTTCAGAAAAGCTAGCAAACCAAAAAGTTCACCAGCCATATTGCATAGTATCCGCAACCTGGTGGTGAGTATACGAAACTGAAATCTTACAAGAAATTGGCTCTGAAAACAAACTTATCCGCTCGACGCGCCAACTAGATTTCATTATAGGTACCAGTCAAATGATGACGAAAGTATGTTCTACCAACCTAAAAGCTTATATACGCCACCTACCGAAAAGCTCTTTTTCAGAAAAGCTTCCATACCAAAAAGTTCACCTGTCATACTGAGCATTATCCGGATCAAGGATGCCAAGTGTTTTTCCAAAAATCTAATATTTTTTTTAAAAAATCTGGAATTGTCTGGATGGCTTAAATTTTTTTGGGAGAGTTATAAATGTTACAATTTATTAATGAAACATATTTGTATGTTATCAAATATATTACAGCTTACTGAAAATTCGATAATTGCACTGCCAATCTGACCATCTTAAACATTTATTTTTCAGCATAGAGCATATGGATTAAAATTGTGTCTCTTAGCTTTCAGTATTTTGGATTGCTGAAACTTCCAGCAATCCAAAATTCGACAAAATTTATTCACTTTTAGCGAAAAGACTAGGGTATGGTCAAAGGTCGTATAAAGGTACGCAAAGAGTGTTGTTGTGCCAGCGACAGAGAAACGGGTTCCGTTATTTTAAATTCTTTATTCACTCGAATTAAAATCTCCTGCAAATTCATAATAGGAATTTTAATTATTTATCTTTGCAATTGCGAAGGACTTACGTTTTGTAGATCTCTATCTCTCGTTGTCCGGAACGAAGCCTGGGATAACGTGAAGGAAAAATATCCTTAGCTTTCAGGCCGATATAGCGCGATTATCGAACACAGGCAAAGCTAACCTCAACTACTCGCAATCCTGAACTTAATACAATCCCAGCCAACATTTTGATTCACTTTAGTAAGTTACAATTTGATTAACTATACTCTTAAACGATATAAATTGATTGTACAAAATGCACAGATCCCTTCTATGTGAACGAAAGTGGAGACCATATACGTACAACAAATCGGTATAGTAGAACCTTGTGATTTACGACGAATTTTGATCTCATCAGAAGCATTATACAATCATCTAGTTTTTCATTTTGAGTTTATATATAATCAACTTTACAATCACACATGAAGGTTTATACAGCTTAATGTCCTCAATGATTTATAAAGTGAGTTGCATTCATATAGAATGTGATAACAAAGAGTATTATGCAAATAAAAAATCAGGATGAAATTTCCATAATTCTCTATTAGACACTTACGCCCAACCACACTGATAGATGTTTTTCATGGGTGAGGTTGGAATTAATTATTAAAATTACCTGCTACCATTTACTTCCAGTTTCGAACCTGAGAACTTCGTATCCCCAGCATATCCGCTATGTACTCATCTATTTATACACTGTCAAGCAACGATTATTTTTAATCATTTTTATCTCTGTGATTACGATCTAGAAATACCATAATCCAATCTAAATATGGAACACTAATGATACCTTCTGTACCTGTCAAATCACAACCGACATTCTTTAACTTTCCGGAAGTCCGGAAGTGCTCTGAAAAGCTAGCGAAATCGTCTTAGTGCACCAGCGGTTGCTCGCTCAATGGGACATTTACGCGACTTCCGGAGAGTTAATAAGTAATGTGTACATTTTTACTGCTCAAATATTGAACGAGTTTAGCAGATAATTTGTGAAGAGCTATAAAGAAGTGAACATTTTTTGAACGATTTTGCAGTTTAATCAAATTGCAAATTGATTCTTATTCAATGTTTCAAAATTGTCATTAATATTCCGAATTAACAATTTTGTTTTAAGTTGTAGTGGACTAATAAATAACTTCAAGTCAACATTGTATTTCGATCATAGATTTGCATTTTATGTGAACTTTTTACAACAAAACATAATTTTTGCTTGCACTATTTGTAATTTTGATTTAGTCTGTCATTATTTGTAATTTATTGTAAACTTTCATATACGATTGCTGGTTTGCTGGGATATTAGTTTTGAATCTTCAATGAATTACAAATATTATTACCTTGATTATAAAGTTTAAATATAGCGATATAAGTGATCGAACTTGGTCGAACGATTAGAAATATATAGACTAAATTCCAAACTAATTGGCGTTACCAAAAAACCTCGTGTAAACTCAGCAGGCGGACTCAAGGAAATGACACTGCAGACAACGTTTGCTTCCTCGTCCGATGACATTTGTCGTCTTTCATCCCTATTCGTCAGGTCAAGGTTTCTGGATACAAGGTGCGTTGTCGCACGAGGGGTGCGCGCAACAAGTGTGCAGAAAGTGAAGCCGAAAAAAGTCTACCTATCGAGCAAAATTAGAATCCAACTTTGCTGCAGAGGTATCAGAGATGGATTCCAATTGTGCTCGATAGGTAGGCTTTTTTGACTTCACTCTTTGCGCAACTGTTCTCTATAGACTGTGGGCATGGTGTGCTTCCAACTTTTCTAAGGCTGTGAACCATTTGGCGATTTTTTTTAACGTTTAGTTAAAATTTGACAGCTTGAAAGTTATTTTCTCTTGAATGGAAAAAATTAACCGAGAGAGCGAACCATTTCAAAAGTTGACATATGGATAATTATATAGAATTGACAGCTGCGATGAGCACAAGTTGGTAGAGGTGTGAACATTTGTCGATATTTAAAAATTAGTTTTTTTCTTATTACATTAAGTATGACAGTCGTAGCCTCGAAAAGTTATTAACTGTCATCTCTTCCAAACAACTTAACCCTCTGCTGCCAACCACGTGGTTTTGCAGGGTTAAGGAGAATCATTGTAAAATGTCCAATACATGATTTTATGTTGTTACCTCCACTAAAACCACTTCAGAACACTCCCACCTGTTATACATGTACATTGTCTGCATGTTGAAATCATTATATGAAATTATTGACCTGTATTCAACGCGGAGAACTCGGTAATAAAATTGTTTTGCTGAATATACTAACGAACGGGATCCCCAGGAAAATTTCGCTGAGCCCGGTGAATCGAACTTAATGCGTAAAATTTAGCCATTTGAAAGAGATACAAGCAGAATTTTAAGAATATGAGCATCGCGGTTATGTCCCGGACATTACCCGTCCCTAGTTTTTCGCTAAGCGTGTTCATTTCTGTACGGAAAAAAATTCCGATGGTTGTTTCGAGAGATTTTAACATTGATATTTCAAAGCAAGAAAATTGTTCATTTCATGAATGAATGTCTCAACGAGCTTAGAATCCAGCGCATCCCTTATCAACGCAGACGCCAACAACAAAGGTTCTTTTCAGAACCACCATAATTATTATAAAGAATAACTTGAAACATTCCCACATATTTTATTGAGTATCATTCGATTTGAATTACAAGTCAAACGAGTAGTCACGACACTCCGGTTATATCCTAGACATTACCCACCCATCTTTTTAATTTAAAAATCAGAAAAGAATAATTAAGGTTTAAGAATGATATGAGTGCACTCGTAAGGACACCTGCTATCAATAAATACGAAAAACTGGCACCATTTTTCCAAATTAAAGATCCCTATTTATAGTTGCAACCAATTTTTAAATTGGACTTCTTTGAATCGATTAGTATTTAAATGACGCAAATCCGTCAACAATTAACAGCACTACAGTCGTTTAAAATCTGCCACATTTTCGTGACCTAGTTCGAAATCAGACTTTAGTTTTACACCTAACCCCAGCCCCATATAGTAGAGTAAAGCATTTCCAATGCTAAAAAACCTGTTTTAATCCGCCTAGTGGTGCAATTGTGCTTTTCTCATTTGTGCAAACTACGATTCTATGGCTGGTTATGTTCAATACGATGATGAAAATGTATATTACATACTCAGTACGTTTGCACATACATACAATGGTTCGACAGCCACGAACGGATGCTATGTCTCGACGATAAAACACTTGAAACCAGTGGCGGATCCAGGAGGAGAGTTCGAGGGGTCCGAACTCCGCCAAAAATATTCATCTTGTTAAGAAATTTTAAATTATTTTGAATTTTGAAATGCTTTCAAACTCAAAACAATATCAAACTAATTTTTTCACTGGTTTTTATTAAATCCTGTTGTATCTTTCATTTAAGACTAAGTTTGAGAAAATCGGTTCGGCCCTCCGAGTAACCGATATGCATTTTTTTTGGTCACATACATACACATACATACGAACAAACGCAGACATTAGCCGAGTTCGACGAACTGAGTCGAATGGTACATGACCCATGATTATGTTGCCGATGTTCAGAGTGATTGCATAACCTTTCTATAGGAGAAAGGTTAAAAGGGGTTATTTTATCCGATTGAACCAACCTCACACGTCTTTCCTGATGAGTTCAGCAGATAGTTTGTTACAGAAGGACGAAGTGATTTTCTGTATTAAGTGCCGCCGCACATAATAATTTATCATTCTGTAGTAGCGTTATATCCATCGATACGATGGAAATAATTCCAAGTGAAAACATACCAATGCGTACAACGGAATAAGTGAGAGAACATCACCATAAACCACGCGTTTCCATAATGCTAGCCTAGCTGTATGGAGACTAGACTGGTTCAATTTTATGATCTTCAAAAATTTGGAGAATCCATTCCCATTCATGCAATAGTTTATGTTAATGATGAAAATTGTTAATTTTTCGAAAATGCTTCAATATAATGTAAATTTGATAAAATATTGAAAGTTCAGAAACGAAAACAGTTCATCAGTTAATTAGTTCAGGTGTTTGCGTTTCGACTTCGTCTCTTCAGAACCACGGCACTTGACCAATGCACCAGGCTGACGCTAAGTCCAAAATCCTTAGGGACAAATATAGCATTTGCTAGCACTCGCCAATACTCTTTAGGCTGTGAACCATTTGGTGAAATTTTTAACTTTTAGTTAAAATCTGACACTTCGAATGTTATTTGCAAAATAACCCTACTCTGGAGTATGGTTAAAATTGACAGAGCGATAGTTAAATTTGATAGCTCGATGGTTAAAATTTTGCCATGATGCAGAATAAAAAGGTGGCAACAATTTCTGTACCTAATGGAGGTTGTCAATATTTTTCAATACAAAATTAAGGGATAAAGATGGAAACAATAACGTGTTGTGTTAAGATTTGTTTGGGTTATTTCATGATGTGGATGTTTACTTTTCGAGGCTACGACTGTCATACTTAATGTAATAAGTAACAAACTAATTTTTAAATATCGACAAATGTTCACACCTCTACCAACTTGTGCTCATCGCAGCTGTCAATTCTAAATAATTATCCATATGTCAACTTTTGAAATGGTTCGCTCTCTCGGTTAATTTTTTCCATTCAAGAGAAAATAACGTTCAAGCTGTCAAATTTTATCTAAACGTTAAAAAAATCGCCAAATGGTTCACAGCCTTAGAAAAGTTGGAAGCACACCATATCCACAGTCTATAGAGAACAGTTGCGCAAAGAGTGAAGTCAAAAAAGCCTACCTATCGAGCACAATTGGAATCCATCTCTGATACCTCTGCAGCAAAGTTGGATTCTAATTTTGCTCGATAGGTAGACTTTTTTCGGCTTCACTTTCTGCACACTCTTTGCGTACCTTTATACGGCCTTTGACCATACCCTAGTCTTTTCGCTAAAAGTGAATAAATTTTGTCGAATTTTGGATTGCTGGAAGTTTCAGCAATCCAAAATACTGAAAGCTAAGAGACACAATTTTAATCCATATGCTCTATGCTGAAAAATAAATGTTTGAGATGGTCAGATTGGCAGTGCAATTATCGAATTTTCAGTAAGCTGTAATATATTTGTCAACATACAAATATGTTTCATTAATAAATTGTAACATTTATAAATCTCCCAAAAAAATTTAAGCCATCCAGACAATTCCAGATTTTTTAAAAAAAATATTAGATTTTTGGAAAAACACTTGGCATCCTTGATCCGGATAATGCTCAGTATGACAGGTGAACTTTTTGGTATGGAAGCTTTTCTGAAAAAGAGCTTTTCGTTAGGTGGCGTATATAAGCTTTTCGGTTGGTAGAACATACTTTCGTCATCATTTGACTGGTACCTATAATGAAATCTAGTTGGCGCGTCGAGCGGATAAGTTTCAGTTTTCAGAGCCAATTTCTTGTAAGATTTCAGTTTCGTATACTCACCACCAGGTTGCGGATACTATGCAATATGGCTGGTGAACTTTTTGGTTTGCTAGCTTTTCTGAAGAGGAGCTTTTTGGTAGGTAGAGTGCCAGTAGAGAGCTTTTTGTTCGGTGAACTCTGTACGTCTGGCATATAATTTGGAAAAATCATAAAAAAATATAAAAATTAGTTTACGCAACATGATGTACTACTTGTTTTGTAGAGGAAATCAGTGGTTACAAGTATTACCATATGTCATTACAATTCTCGTTGGCATTTTTTTGGAAATCACACTTTTTGGTCAAAGCTTCTGTATTATTGGCATATGGTAATTTTTTTTTTTAAATTACAAACAAATATAAAAAATAATTTACGCAACATTACGTACTACTGGTTTTCTAGAGGAAATCAGTGGCTACAAGTATTACTATATGTCATTACAATTCTCGTTGGCAATTTTTTGGAAATAACACTTTTTGGTCAAAGCTTCTGTATTATTGGCATATGGTAATTTTTTTAAAAAATTACAAAAAATATAAAAATTAATTTACGCAACATTACGTACTACTGGTTTTGTAGAGGAAATCAGTAGCTACAAGTATTACTATATGTCATTACAATTCTCGTTGGCATTTTTTTGGAAATCACACTTTTTGGTCAAAGCTTCTGTATTATTGGCATATGGTAATTTTTTTTTAAAAATTACAAAAAATATAAAAAATAATTTACGCAACATTACGTACTACTGGTTTTCTAGAGGAAATCAGTGGCTACAAGTATTACTATATGTCATTACAATTCTCGTTGGCAATTTTTTGGAAATAACACTTTTTGGTCAAAGCTTCTGTATTATTGGCATATGGTAATTTTTTAAAAAAATTACAAAAAATATAAAAATTAATTTACGCAACATTACGTACTACTGGTTTTGTAGAGGAAATCAGTAGCTACAAGTATTACTATATGTCATTACAATTCTCGTTGGCAATTTTTTGGAAATCACACTTTTTGGTCAAAGCTTCTGTATTATTGGCATATGGTACATTTTTTTTTAAAAAATGACAAAAAATATAAAAATTAATTTACGCAACATTACGTACTACTGGTTTTGTAGAGGAAATCAGTGGCTACAAGTATCACCATATGTCATTACAATTCGACACAGATCTTTCAATAGGGCCAAAGTCGCAATATACTCAAATGGAGAAAAATCTGTTTCAATATACGGCGATGCTTTTCTAAATGTAGTTTTTATTGTAGGTATAAATTACTTTGTGACCATGTTTTTCCGGAAGCATCTTTGGTTAAACCTTATGACAATATAACAAAGAATTTAATTCCTATGTGCTTTTAGTGGGTAGAAACTAAAAAAATGCTTACGCCCAATTTGCATCCCAGTCGTGATTTCGCCCTTCAGCAACCACCATTTGCGGAAGGGCTAAACGGTGTACATAATTTTCAGAAGGGCGCGGTAAAAGGGCTAAACTGACTCTGTCTTGCTGGGTAGGGCTGGGTAAATGGGCGAGCTTGACAGTATACTTTTTAATAGGGCTCAGCAAATGGGCGCATAGAAACCCAATGTAAATGATAGGGCGCGTGCATCTTTTCTTCGAATTTCATGAAAATATCGAAATATTCGAATGTTTATGTGCAACAACTATCGAGTAGACATGATCCTAGTAGATATTGCTTATCATTTATATAATAGAACCGCCGTTTAAAGAATAATTTTGTGAATAATAACCGTACGCCTGGTTCTGTCAAAAAATGTATGTTTAGCCTTTATATTCCATATGAGAAGAAGGGCCTAAGTCGAAATCTCGAAGAAAATGCATGTTTCGCCGTTTTGTTTTCTTTAATTATAAATCGAACTAAAAACCATTTTAACTAATTTTCACCTCAATCTTGTAGTATTTTTGTCGCATAATGTCATAATAGCGAAAACGCAGTTTGTTTACATTTGCGATTTAAGCCCTAATGAAAGATCTATGTCGAATTCTCGTTGGCAATTTTTTGGAATTTACATTCTTCTCCAGAATCCGGATAATGTTCAGTATGGCAGGTGAACTTTTTGGTATGGAAGCTTTTCTGAAAACGAGCTTTTTGGTAGGTGGAATATATAAGCTTTTAGGTTGGAAGAAAATATTTGCACGTGGTGGAGATAATTTGGAAAAATCATAAAAAATATAAAAATTAATTTACGCAACATTAGGTACTACTGGTTTTGTAGAGGAAATCAGTGGCTACAAGTATTACTATATGTCATTACAATTCTCGTTGGCAATTTTTTGGAAATCACACTTTTTGGTCAAAGCTTCTGTATTATTGGCATATGGTAGAAATCTTTAAAAAATTACAAAAAATGTTAAAGTTAATTTACGCAACATTAGGTACTACTGGTTTTGTAGAGGAAATCAGTGGGTACAAGTATTACTATATGTCATTACAATTCTCGTTGGAAATTTTTTGAAAATCACACTTTTTGGTCAAAGCTTCTGTATTATTGGCATATGGTAAAAATACAAAAAATATAAAAATTAATTTACGCAACATTACGTACTACTGGTTTTGTAGAGGAAATCAGTGGCTACAAGTATTACTATATGTCATTACAATTCTCGTTGGCAATTTTTTGGAAATCACACTTTTTGGTCAAAGCTTCTGTATTATTGGCATATGGTACATTTTTTTTTAAAATGACAAAAAATATAAAAATTAATTTACGCAACATTACGTACTACTGGTTTTGTAGAGGAAATCAGTGGCTACAAGTATCACCATATGTCATTACAATTCTCGTTGGCAATTTTTTGGAATTTACATTCTTCTCCAGAATCCGGATAATGTTCAGTATGGCAGGTGAACTTTTTGGTATGGAAGCTTTTCTGAAAACGAGCTTTTTGGTAGGTGGAATATATAAGCCTTTTAGGTTGAAGAAAATATTTGCACGTGGTGGAGATAATTTGGAAAAATCATAAAAAATATAAAAATTAATTTACGCAACATTAGGTACTACTGGTTTTGTAGAGGAAATCAGTGGCTACAAGTATTACTATATGTCATTACAATTCTCGTTGGCAATTTTTTGGAATTTACATTCTTCTCCAGAATCCGGATAATGTTCAGTATGGCAGGTGAACTTTTTGGTATGGAAGCTTTTCTGAAAACGAGCTTTTTGGTAGGTGGAATATATAAGCCTTTTAGGTTGAAGAAAATATTTGCACGTGGTGGAGATAATTTGGATAAATCATAAAAAATATAAAAATTAATTTACGCAACATTAGGTACTACTGGTTTTGTAGAGGAAATCAGTGGCTACAAGTATTACTATATGTCATTACAATTCTCTTTGGCAATTTTTTGGAAATAACACTTTTTGGTCAAAGCTTTTTGTATTATTGGCATATGGTAAAAAATTTTAAAAAATACAAAAAATATAAAAATTAATTTACGCAACATTAGGTACTACTGGTTTTGTAGAGGAAATCAGTGGCTACAAGTTTTGCTATATGTCATTACAATTCTCGTTGGCAATTTTTTTGAAATCACGCTTTTTGGTCAAAGCTTCTGTATTATTGGCATATGGTAGAAATCTTTAAAAAATTACAAAAAATATAAAAGTTAATTTACGCAACATTAGGTACTACTGGTTTTGTAGAGGAAATCAGAGGCTACAAGTATTACTATATGTCATTACAATTCTCGTTGGCAATTTTTTGAAAATCACACTTTTTGGTCAAAGCTTCTGTATTATTGGCATATGGTAAAAATACAAAAAATATAAAAATTAATTTACGCAACATTACGTACTACTGGTTTTGTAGAGGAAATCAGTGGCTACAAGTAGTACTATATGTCATTACAATTCTCGTTGGCAATTTTTTGGAAATCACACTTTTTGGTCAAAGCTTCTGTATTATTGGCATATGGCAATTTTTTTTAAAAAATTACAAAAAATATAAAAATTAATTTACGCAACATTACGTACTACTGGTTTTGTAGAGGAAATCAGTGGCTACAAGTATTACTATATGTCATTACAATTCTCGTTGGCAATTTTTTGGAAATCACACTTTTTCGTCAAAGCTTCTGTATTATTGGCATATGGTAAAAATACAAAAAATATAAAAATTAATTTACGCAACATTACGTATTACTGTTTTTGTAGAGGAAATCAGTGGCTACAAGTATCACCATATGTCATTACAATTCTCGTTGGCATTTTTTTGGAAATCACACTTTTTGGTCAAAGCTTTTGTATTATTGGCATATGGTAGAAAATTTTAAAAAATTATAAAAAATATAAAAATTAATTTACGCAACATTACGTTTTACTGGTTTTGTAGAGGAAATCAGTGGCTAAAAGTATCACCATATGTCAATACAATTCTCGTTGCCATTTTTTTGGAAATCACACTTTTTGGTCAAAGCTTTTGTATTATTGGCATATGGTAGAAAATTTTAAAGAAATACAAATAATATAAAAATTAATTTACGCAACATTACGTACTACTGGTTTTGTAGAGGAAATCAGTGGCTACAAGTTGAATTACTATATGTCATTACAATTCTCGTTGGCAATTTTTTGGAAATCACACTTTTTGGTCAAAGCTTCTGTAATTTTGGCATATGGTAGAAAATTTTTAAAAAATATAAAAAATATGGAAATTAATTTACGCAACATGATGTACCATTGGTTTTGTAGAGGAAATAAGTTGCTATCAGAATTACCATATGTCATTACATTACTTGTTGGCATTTTTTTTGGAAACTACGTTCTACTCGTTTTGTGGAGGTAATATGTAGCTAGTCGAATTACAATACGTCAGTACAACACTCGTTGACAATTTTTTGGAAATCACATTATTTTGTCAAAGCAGCCCATGATCGCATATTTGTCCCATTTTCTACGGGATTTCCTATCTTTATGGGACTGATTTGCGATCACGGGCAGTATATTATTGGCATGTGGAAGAAAATATTAATATTAAAATTAATTTTCGCAATATCACATACCACTCTGGGTCTGTAAAGGAAATATGTGACTGCCAAAATTACCAGAAATTTTTGGTAACATCAGAAAAGTACCCATATTGCTTCGAATTGGGAAAAATCTTCATGAAAATCAATGTTGTTCAGAATGTTGAGCGTTTTGTTTCCCACAAAGAGTGCACTGTTAATAACATTAGACTATAGCAGTATTTGCTCATTTCTTTTAGTAATATAAATATACATGTAGGATAAATTTCCGAATTTGGTACAGGCACAGACTAACAGACATGACACTCCAAAACAACGCTTTGCCCGCTTTAATGGTCATTTTAAATATATTCGTAGTTGTAGAGACTGTGACCACATTTGAAATTATGGCGCCACTGACATATGAATAAGCATATGGGGGATAGACCACTATTAAACAATTGTTTTAGTTTTGACATAAGTGTCTTTTATTTGGGCCATACCCCAAATAGCGGACACTCAACTAACGAAGACCCCAACTAACGAATTTGTGCTGCATCACGTAATTCTACTTGTGGGCTTTTCCTACGAAATTATCTTAAGCGCAACAATTCAATTCAACTCTATTTTCTAATATTTTCCACTTATTTATTAAATATGATTGTGTACTTAAATTATATTTCAAATGCGTTGGTATTTTCAATACGACGCACTCAAACCCGCTAGTGCTTGCCCCTCGGATAGACAACTAGTGAAAAAGATGGGTGGGTAATGTCGGAGACATAACCGGAGTGAAGTAGAATACACTTTAGGATGTTAATGCGAATGCTACAATTTTGACTATATTCTGATAGGTTATATTAAAACCAGCCATTTCGTTATTTCTAATGAAAATACCGAAATATCGGTACACGTACATCGAAACCTAAAATATACCAACATATTTATCCTCATATGGTAACCCTGCAAAGAGCAATAAATGAGAGTGAATCAATTAATTTGGCAACAGTAGAGAATCGTATATACTTGTACCTTTATTTCGCTATTTCCATTGGAAATACCGAAATAACTTATTTTAATAAAACCTTTCAGAAATTAGTAAAAATTGCAGCATTCGTATTAACAACATAAAACGTATGCTACTTCATTTCGGTAATGTCGTTGACATTACCTACCCATCTTTCTAATCTAAAACAGAACAATTGTTTTGAAAACCTAATAATTGCATAACCTAAGACGATTTAAAGCTACACTTTTGTGAAATCTCAACAGAAAACAAAATTACGTGTTAGTCGAACGAGCTTTCTGTCCCGTTGTTGTTGTGAATCATTAAAATTTTGAACATTTTTCAAAGCGCTATGATTGCGATTACAGGGGGAAATGTTGGTTGAATTATATTTATTAAATTCTCCCAATTAGTGTTCTATAGCTAAACTATGATCATATTTCCTTAGGAGGCGCGTTTACCCCATGTTTTCATAAATAATAATATGTTCGAACCTTAACCAAGCAGGTATCTTAGAGTGGAGTTTTCACAATAATGGAGCTTTTCATTTATGTAGCCGCGACATTCGCAAACAAAATAAGTAAAAAGCACATTGCGTCATTTAGCCGCAAACAAAATAAGCCGGGCTTAATGTGAATACAATTAATCTGTTTTCCGGACCGTTATTTAACTGAGTTTATAACATGATGATACGTAAAACTTTTTCTCAGTTTGCTCCGAGGACCAAGTATTTTAAATTTCCCCTGGTAGTGCAAAAATGCTCTATAAACTTGTAAATAAACTTTCCGAAGTAACTCGTATCAAATCATGAACAGAAAATCATATCAGTATCCAATAAGCCAACACCATCTCCTTTACACAACGAAACAACCAGTACGCATTACGGCTTGCCGGAGGAAACAAACACACAGATAAATTCACCACGGTGCACACTGGAACGCGCGTCGGGGTGAATTTATCTGTACAAGCACCTGACGCCACATATAATTTAAAGAACAACAGAGCGCGGTTCTCGCACCAAACCACCCCATAGCCAATCCATTTATTCAGCTCTGAAAAAAATAAGTGTTGTGTGCAAGACACGACCACGATCGCATTAAAAATGCAGCCAGTTTTATGAGCAAGCAATATTATCCGTGGCCAAATTAAAACCCGTTAATTCCATCGACTGTTTCAGAACTACACACAGGCATGCTTTTCTTCACTAGAGATAATTGTTGAATTTTTAAATTAAAATCGATAACCTATATGTGATAAATTCAAGTTTTAAAATTTTTTGTTTCAAATCCATGAAATGGGAACATAAGTTAATGATGCTCACAAACAAAACCTTACATCTATCTTTAAATATCTGCTATCAAATCAAATGTTTGCAAGCACGATAGAAAAATAACTGGTCATAAATCAAATTATTCGTAAACGAAGAAAGTTTAATATATGGTGGTTTAATTAACATTAACTCTGAAATGTTTTATATTTGGGGTCCTAAAAAGAACGATTTTAAGGGAATCATTCAAATTAACTGTTTTGTATGTGGGGTCCTGAAAAGGACTATTTGTGGGATACACAAACACGCGTGCTATGGAATGAAAAATACTAAACTAGCTAAGAGATTTTGGTTTAACAAAAATAACATGCAGAATGGAATAATTAGTCAGCTGCAAAAAAAAAAGGTTTGCCATCTCTTCCAGCCGCACGTTACTTACATCAGATAAATATTTCGAAATGAAAAGAAACAACCTTTCTCATCAGCATCTAATATGAAATACTGATAACTTCAAACGTGACATCGGCTTTTATCACTTTCGCACTGATGATGGAAGGACTGCCTTCATGCAGAATAACGAAAAATATTTGCGGATTCTTTTTGGTACGGCTTTCGTTAGCTGGCAGTGTTGCCACATCCTCCAATTTTCTGAAACATTGCAGAATTTTGGATTATGTTTCCGAAAGACTATTTTTAATAAATCACAGGTTTTCGCTAATTTCAACCTGGAAATGTACTTTAAGTAGCTGCACATTATTGTATTGTTTCGGAAGGATAAATTTAAACAAATAACAGATTGTTGCAAATTTCAGATTGTCAATATACGCGCAAGCAACAAATAACAAATATAAACTGCGCAATTGGATTATCGCTGTCAATGATTGGAAATATTCCAATCTGTTCTTCATTGTTTGTTATTGTTATAGCCCTTAAAAGGGCTTTTAATTTATGGAACAATTAGCTTAAACTGAGGTTTGCCAACTCTTCCAGCCGCGCGCTATTTACATCGGATCACCTCCAGCGGTAGCAGTGATCAAATGCAGCATTCATTGCAGCGCATTGTCAACATGCATGATTGCTACTGCTGTTCTTTACGGCCCGACGTTTGACGGGAGAATGAAGTCGCTCGAGAAATGATATTCTTTAAATAGTCGATGATGACGTCATTCATAGAAGCGTAGTGTGCTAGGTGCTCAAATCTGTCCTACGAGACGCTATAGGCACGATGTTACTTGTCTGGCAAAAGAGCAACAACTGATTCATACAGGCACGCGGCACATTTATTTATAACTTTTCGGGTTCGTTTGAATTACTAACCTGCTCCCTATTGAGGGGATAGATTGACTGATGTATGGGAGTTTTCACGTTTTCAGATCTGTTCATTTTTGCTTGTTTTTCAATAGTGTGATATTGAAATACAATAATTGTCACGTCATTTCCTGATTAGAATCAACAGCGCCTGGCGGCAATCATGGTATCTATTACCTACCATCGAAGAATGTGCTGACATGAAACGCAGCAGCTGCTACGCTTACAACGTCAGAACACAAACTAACGAATTTTTCTTGTGTTCTCTTTTTATACCCGTCACAGTTCTTTCGATGAAAAAGAGGCAGTCCCAGCAACGCTTGCTTTTTGAGCGAATTGTACCAACCAATCATGGATCAGATAATTACTACTTTCATAAAATCCATTATTTCCGCTATTTTTAGTAATTGTACATACTACCGAATTGGATACAAAATTGTTGTGCATACTTCCAATCAGATAGCGTAATAATCTTATTTTTTCATTCAGTACAAAGGCAGATATTCACGTTTAAAAAATCGGGTAAAATTCTGGCAGAAAATTTTGAAACGGGACCCCTATATTGAAACGTTAGAAGTATTCTACTTCAAAATTGTTTCAGTTTTGACATAAATGGCCATGCCCTAACGCGGACACCCAACTAACGAACACACCAACTAGCGAGCCCCAACTAATTCTACTTGTGGGTTTTTCCTAGGAAATTATCTTAAGTGCAACAATTCAATTCAACTCTATTTCTCAATATTTTCCACTTATTTATTATTGACTTTTTATATTCTGGATCTTTTATTATGATATTTGACAACTATGAATTTGTTAGGACATTCATTTAGTTCCTGATCTTGCCACCCGGATACCACCATGAAATAAAAAGCTCTACTTTCAGAGTACCACCTTCAAAGCCTTTACTGTTTAAGGTGGTGCTCTATAATAAATGAGCTTTTTGTTTGATGAGCTTTTTAGTAGGTGAGCTTTTTGATAGATGAGCTTTTTGGTAGGTAACTTCACGGTAGTGATTTTTTCCAGATGGTTGCGTTGCTGGCAGTGTTGCTTTTGATTGATCTGAAGAGATGATTTTTTGTCCGAAAGCTACCGCATGGTATATTTTATGCATCTAATCTATCTTCTTGCTTACGTTGTTCGATAGGGTCAAGAATGGTTTTCTGCGGGAAATAGATCCATCATCAAAAGTTTGCTTTTTTGTTTTTCGTAAGCTCCTATAACTGCGTAACGTGCGAATACACAGGAACGGAGTTTTTCTTTGCAGTATTCTCTTCTTATTATATACATATTTACTGATTTTTGTTTGAATAATACTTGCGCTACATAGCCGCAAAGAATCCAGCAACGGGAACGCCGGAACTCAAAAAATTCAACCCATTTATCGCGTAATGCAGCATCCTTCGGGTACCGAAAAAAAACTTATTTCAGCTATTAGAGCGTAATTACAAGGCCGATTCGCATTGCACTTCATTTCTTATTTTTAAAATAAACGTTATGATAATAAAGTCACGCAAAACTTGGTTCGCAATAAGTGATGCTAGTTTTTTATCGCGATATTTACCGTTGCTAGTTTGCCTTTTTTTTCCTCCGCATATCTCTCCCTAGAGGATAACTACTGCTGGGTGGTTACCATGGCATTATGTTGCTGGTGTTCGGTGATGTGTATCCGCTATGGTTGCTGTTCGATCTGAAAAAAATTATGATGAAAAATATCCGTGAATGAGTGAACGCGAGCTTTTGAAAGAAGAATAGGGTATTACATTACAATGTACTGAACACGGTACTGATCCTTCGAAACTAAAAAAGGTAGTAAAAATGACTCACCTTGCTGCACCAACTGAATAAAAAAAAGTCCTGCACGCGGCGTGGTACAGTACAGTATGCTGCTGCTACTGCGTTTGAAGGTGCTGTTGATGTATCTTTTTTTTGCGGTTGACCAATGGTCTTCTACATTTGGCCCTGATTGGCTTGGATCGATTGCACTAGTTGCGGTTTGCTGGCCAGGTTCTACCGTCAGTTGAACGTTGTTGCTACCGATCTGTCGGATGATGGTCATGGTCTAGGGGAAATCTTAATTTTCTGATGTTGCTGGCGATAAGCACTGGAATTGTGGTTGCTAGCTGCTGCTGGGATGGAATCACGAGCACTGTGGAGGCAGCGATATTTTCATGCAAGCAACTGGTAGGAGCCAAGGCAGTAATATGACGTTTGTGTTTGACTCTGATTTCTCTACATCAGGAAGGTAACCGCTGGTAAGAATAGTGGCAGGCAAGTTTTACGACAGAATGTGCCGATAAAGTGTGTCCGTTGGGTCCATTATTCGTAAAAAAGCTCTTGTTGCTTTGTTGGTTCTGAGCTGTAATTGCTGTGGTTCTTTTTTGAGAGATTGTTGGCAGCTGCTGGATTTGGAGTTGTTGGTACTGCTACGGTTGTATCGATTTAATGTTGGTTGGCTGATTGCCAGATCCAGGATGTTGAGTCAAGTTGAGCTGATTTGTAGCATCTGGTTGTTGTTGATGAAAACTTATCAAGTAGATAGATGGCTGCTGCTTCTGCTGCTGACGAAAAATGCTGCTCTTGTGGCTGCTTTGTTCGGGTGTGCCTGTAAATAATAATAATTACTAGAAACAATCACAATTCCAATAATATTTTAAAACTTACCATTCAAATTCAAAATATTGATTCTCAAAACTACAAAATTTTGACAGGTCGCGATGAAAAAAATACTAATCTTGTGTTTTTTTTATATTTTTTCATTGCAACCTGTCAAAATTTCGCGAGCCTCCGTGCGAAATAATACCATTGACCATTATTTCGCAAGGAAAAAGTTTGCCTTGGTGACAGCGCATAGAAAGCAGCGCTATCTCGCGGAAATATTATGAAACTTATCGTTTGTCGAACCGTGTCTCGGCTAACTGCATTTTTCGTTATCGTTTTCGCGAGAGCTGCGTACCGCTTACGAAATGGAAACGAAAAATTTTTTCGCGAGCATTTCGCGACGTTTTTTATGCATAGGTTTTGTATAGGAAATTTCATTTCGCAAGAGGTGCATACTTAGCTTAAATTGTGGCATTACGTATCGCATTCGACCAAGCGTTCGAGCTTGTTAGATTTCGGTACTACACGGAAACGAAAAACTACCTAAAATTGAGTTCCTTTGACTCAATCTCGTGGTATGGTGGGGGAACTTAAAATTAGGTAAACCGTGTTGAAGGTAGTTTCCATTTAACCACGGCAAAAATTACAACTCATTGATAGGTTTTTTATACTCAAATTTAAGTTGAATTTACCTAATTTTGAGTTCAACCCAAACAACTCAAAAGTACCTTCCTCCACGGAAGACCTCGACTGAGTCGAATCTCTCTTTTTGTTTTTGACAACACTAATAAGTGCGAAAGCGAAGCACAACTCAAAAGTAAGTTAAAAAAACTTTTCTGCAGGTTGTTTTATTTAACCGTGTAGATTTCGACTGCCTCCCAGTAAACGAAATGGCGGACAGGCAGGTTAAACTAGATGCTGGCGATCGGAAGGCTATTGAAACGTTGTTCTAGGCTATCCGCCGTGACTTGCCGTTTACTGTAAAAGTAGTGTGGGCTGTTCGAGCGCAAACTGTCAAATAAGAGTATACACTGAGAAAAAAATATTTTTAATTCTGCTACGAATAAGTTTCATAAAACCAACTTTGGTAAAATATAGGAATTGTTTTAATTTATTTAGTTTTTAGTTGCTTATTGTCGAAATACATATGGATAAGTTTCGCAAATATAACAATTTTTTCTAGTACACAATAGGGGCGAGCACTTTGAAATAAAATCGATGTTGTCAAACATCGATCCAAAAAGATCCGATGTTATATGGAAATGCGATTTTTTTTCTTTTATGTGCGAAAAAAAATCTACCCTTTCTAAAAATATTTATACTATATAAAACAATTGATAAAAGAACGAATCATTTCGTTTCATTGACGAACAATAGTTTAGACATCGACGATAACTTTCATGCACCGTACAGGCCAATCAACGTCAAATTTACAAATAAAATTTTAGTTCATTCCAAATTTTTTCTTGCATTCTTTAGCTAAAAATATTTGACAGGTATTTTTGTTATGGCTGAATATAATATTTACTTCAAGGTATGAGCTTTCAACTTTTGAAGTTAGAAAAATTGAACATTGTTGAATCGCTGATAGCTCGGAAAGTATTTGATGCATGGAAAAAAATAAATATAAAAAGTTGCATTTTCGCATGAGCAATTTTTTAAAAGTTGGATCATTTTTTTGCTTATTTTTTCTTCAAATAATAAAAATCATTTTAGAAATAGTGTAAAAATTTTGCACTGGATCTCAAAATGTTTTGCGAGATAACATTAAAAAGGGCAATTTTACGTTAAACGCCATGTTATGGGTCAGCTTTAACTGAAATATCTCGTAAAGTAAAAAGGTTCTCAATATAATTATAAATGTTTTCATAGAATAAAAAACTTATTAGTCCAAGCTTGTTTTTTCAATATGTTTCTAACATTTGCAGAATTCATAACATAAATAACAATAAAAACTATATCAGATTTTTATTGGTGAGTTCATTCGAAAACGCACTTTTTATTAATAATAAATTTTTTCGCACAACTAAGCGTTATCAGTGGTTGAAAAATGGTTCAATTCATAAAATTCAAAAACTCATAACTTGAAAAAAATCTATCGTATTCAGCCAAAACAAAAAATAGATGTCAATTATTTTGTGCTAAGAATGCAAGAAAATTTTTTGGTAGGAATTAAAATTGTGGTTGTAAATTTGACGTGGAATTACCCGTTCTTTAAAAAAGTAAAACTACTCAACTTTTCGGTCATCAAGATGCCGTGAATTCGACGACAATGCACGAAAAAGCTTCGTTGCAGGAAACGAGTAATGATCTTGTTCTTCGTATGATAATTTTAATTCCACCGAATAATTTTTTTCAGTGTAAACAAAATTGCAGTTTGTTTTGTTTTTTTCCGATGAGCGTCAAATTCACAGAATAAAAATAGTCATAGTGGTAAATAAATTGACCCAAACACGTTCATAATGTGTTCACGCCACTCACCCTCACCACCTTTTTTCAACGCTTGGGCATTATTTTAGTTTGATATAACTATATTCTTGAAATTCTTACCACAAAATTTTAATCGCTGTTTAAGTTGAAGCACCGAAACATCGAAATGCCTAGCTGGTAGAGTCTATTATTCGGACCTCAGTCGCATGATGGAATGTATTATCTGCAGAATGGGTTATACACAATTTTTCTTAGATTAAATAACATATTTAATATCTAAATAATTGTTTAAAACACAACTTCAAAACCGCTTTTCTCAAATCTTTTGGAAAATAATCATTGCAAGTACTGCCCTTTTCAATAAAAATGGCTAATTTTGCATTAAAATTTTGGTTTTCAGTGTTTTTTTAGGAAACTGATAGCTTCCAAAAGAAACAATTTTTTTCAGCAATTAATGACGCAAAAATTTAAATACTAGTTCGTTAAAATAGCCATTTTTAGTTCAAATAGTCAAGACAGAAATTTGTTTTCGTGTTTTTGGGGTTTTCCGTGTACTTGTTAGTTAATTATTCTATTATAGCACACAATTAGAGATAGGGAGAACACAATCAAAATGAAGTGTTTCCAGAAAGCAATTGAGGTATAGTTGGGAGCAAATGCATCAATTAGATTATAAAATTGTTTGAATCACCACTTTGAAATCAAGAATGATTATGATTCTTTACATCTATCAAATAGCGATTAGACAAATCAAGGTGTCTTCAATTTGCTCCATCGATTTGTTTTAACACTTTTTTATAATTACTTGGTGTAAGATAATTTATTATCAATGTTTAGTATTACTTTTTTCAAAAACGTTTGTTCCTGATGGTGAAAATAGATATAACATAAAGTAGTTCAAAGGACGTGGGAGCTTTTTACACATTTTGGTAATTTTATATCCTCTAAGTATTCCGAAATAAAAACACAAATCATAATCTCGAACGACAGTCGACAGCAATACAACTATCGAGCGAATACGTTCGACTCGAGTCGCTTTCGAGTTCGATTGTTATGGTTCCATAATGCCAACACTTCTCGATAATCTAGTACTTTTTCGAGCGAACTCGAACGAAAATTTACTTTCGAGCTTGGTTTGAAATACATAATGCGAAACAAGGTCGAGTCGATAGAATTTTGATCGAATCGAGATGCGTAATGCCACCCCAGCATTGAGCTTACTCTACTCTGGACACGGATGCCAAGTGTTTTATCCAAAAAAACTGTAATATTTTTTTAAAAAGTGGAATTGTCTGGAGATGACCCAAATTCTTTAGAAAAAGATGCATTCCTCACCGATGGGATATATTTGTAACGTTTGGTATGTTGTGTTTCCAGCTTTCTTAAAAAGTGGTTTATGAAACTTATTTTGTTATTTTTCAAATTGTCTGGATAAATCTGGACAAATTCCAGTTCTACTTTGAAACTCCTATATAAAATAAAACGCTCCTCAACATGCCCTCAGAACAGATAGACTGGGGGAAAATAAATTTGAATGCAGTAACGCATGGCGAGAAATGAATTTTAAACTAAATAGAACACCCGCTAACACTGCTGCTGGGGACAGAAAGTTCCAGTTTTAAAATTTTCAGTTTTATATTATAGAACTGTCAAAATTATAAATCTAAAACTGAAACTCTCCTGAACATGCTCTAATTATTGATTGAAATTAGGTAGTTATTACCAGGGTGGCCAGACCTACCGATTTATCGGTAGTCCTACCGATTTTGGTCTTCCCTACCGATTCACAGACGACCAAGGTAAAACTACCGATATTTTGTTATCCCTACCGAAAACTACCGATTTTTATTGATTTTGGACACATCCTACTCAACATTCATTTTTTGGGTTGTATTTGGTCTGAGATCTGTGTTTTCAGTATTTTACAATTCTATGTCAACACTACGTTTTTGGGAGAACAACCCGACCTACCGATAACTACCGATAAACTTTTAGTGACCCTACCGATATTGAGGAATTCTATCTGGCCACCCTGGTTATTACAGATTATTAATAGCTGGTTTGAAAGCCTTGGGCTTGAAAGTAATTTTTTTGGAACCAGGAAACGTATAACTCAAAAAAGCTCTCAATTTGTGCTGCTAACTTATTTATTAGCAAATATTGAGAATTTAAAGGTAAGAAGATTGAAAGGATTATTTCGGCTTACTCATTTTTTTTCATGATTCAGAATGGAGATTGAATGTCGTCCTTTTTCTGCTGGAAGTAGGCAAGCTCCTGACCCATACGATCAGTTCTTGGAGCAAGAGGGGTTTTACCGGAAACATACAGCTCGAGACTCTACATGTTTGTTTCGAGTGGTCTCGGAGCAAATTTTCGATGTTCAGCTGTATCACGAAAAAGTTCGAAATGATTGTGTGCACTTTATGCGAAAGAGACGCGAGTTTTACGAAAAGGTAATACATTTGAAGTGCTTAAGAGCCTTTTTTTTTATCAAAGTCTACACTAACAGGTTGTGCTCAATAAAATCCCAAAGAGACCCAGTAGAGTTACGCTGGAATTCTGGCCGGTTCTAGTTAGTATTCCGGCTCCAGTGTCACTGGAGCCGGAATACTATCTAGAGCAATCCAGAATTGTTCATTTTCCGGCTGAACACTACTGGTGAGAATGTTTGCTTTCTCTTGATTTTTGCTGCCTTACCACCAATTTTATAGTATAGTATAGTAATTTTGAATAGCATATTATCGGAGACTACATATCGATATAGATCTTTCATTAGGGCTCAAATCGCAAATGTAAACAAACTGCGTTTTCGCTATTATGCTATAAAAATACTACAAGATTGAGGTGGAAATTAGTTAAAATGGTTTTTAGTTAGATTTATAATTAAAGAAAACAAAACGGTGAAACATGCATTTTCTTCGAGGTTTCGATTTAGGCCCTTCGTCTCATATGGAATATAAAGGGTAAACTTACATTTTTAGACAGAACCGGGCGTACGGTTATTATTCACAAAATTATTCTTTAAACGGCGGTTCTATTATATAAATGATAAGCAATATCTACTATGATCATGTCTACTCGATAGTTGTTGCACATAAACATTCGAATATTTCGATATTTTCATGAAATTTTAAGAAAAGATGTACGCACCCTTTCATTTACATTGGGTTTCTATGCGCCCATTTGCTGAGCCCTATTGAAAAGTATACTATCAAGCTCGCCCATTTACCCAACCCTACCCAACAAGACAGAGTCAGTTTAGCCCATTTACCGCGCCCTTCTGAAAATTATGTACACGGTTGACCTCTTTGCAAATGGTGGTTGCTGAAGGGCGAAATCACGACTGGGATGCAAATTGGGCGCAAGCATTTTTTTAGTTTCTACCCACTAGGAATTAAATTCTTTGTTATATTGTCATAAGGTTTAACCAAAGATGCTTCCGGAAAAACATGGCCATAAAGTAATTTATACCTACAATAACAACTACATTTAGAAAGCATCGCCGAATATTCAAACTGATTTTTCTCCATTTGCGTACATTGCGACTTAGGCCCTTATGAAAGATCTGTGTCGATATGCAGTCTTCGATATTATACAAAAAGTTTGTTCCAGTACCAGGAGAAACTGGAAGTACTCCGGAGCAAACAGGGAGAAAGTCGTTCCTATATTCTCTTCTCTTTTTATCCTGGTAGCAAATCGGAGTTAAATGTATTTCTTACTCTGGAGAAGCTTTCGTGTAGGGGAGACTGAGGAGACTTGATCCCCTGGGAGACTTGATCCCATCATTGTAACTCAAGGGCTGATCAGAATACATTAATCGAATATACTAGAAAGTTGCGTAGTTTTATCTAAACATAAGTTTCTTTAACACAAAAAAATAAATTGGACATGCGTTACCGAATTTTTACCGATTTAAAGAAAAAAATCTCAGAAGAACTGAAGAAGATTTATTTTTCAAATTTTCAAACTTTTATGCAATTGATAAAGTCACCCACTGCATACTATACTTCTACATATAGAAATACAGGAGAATGTCAATTATATGAATACGCTATAATTGAGCTGATTTTTTTGTTCAACTATATTTGTACTAAGTTTGCTGAAATAGATGCTATGGGTTCACTTCATCCCTTCAAATTCGTGGAGATTTGATCCCCTTCGCCATGCTTCATACACACTACTGAAAATAACCAAATTCACACCAGAACAATTAGGTTTTACACCAACCGACATAACCCCACAAAATGAGCCGGATGAACTTAGTTTGACAATTCTCGGTGGTTTGTTTACATGGAAGTTACGTGAGTTCGAATGTAACAGATGAGCACCCGTTGCACTCGTACTCACGCAACTGGCAAAGTAAACAAACCACCGAGAATTGTCAAACATGAACTTCATTCATCATGAGTTCATTCGTGTCGTCATCTTGTAGAACTCAATTGAAGTCATTGTGGCCATAAAATAACAAAAAAAACTGTCAAAAATGAACGCTTCATCATACAAAAACTTAACTGTAAATGTTTACTACAGCATACGTAGCAACCATGCATCCCACATTTGACGTTCCTCAACCATAATAACGACAGCTTTCAAATAATTGCACAGAGATTTGGGGAATTCGTAATAAAAATCAGGTGAGAGATGGGTAATATGTAGTAACAAAAATAGTAATATCTAATCACAACAATTTAATCAATACCACAATACATTTATAACATTGAATTTAGGTTAGGTACCTATTTTTGCGCTATTAGGGAGGGTACCACATTATTTCATTATTAATTTTATTATTTCAACTTCTTTACTTTGTTATTAGGAGCCATTTTTTATTTCGATTATGGAGGTTTTAGCCTTAAGGTCATTCGCCTCTTATTAAGAGCCAACATAATAACAAAATTATCTTGAGAATGGTGAAAATCTTATGTTTGAGCGCAGCAAAAACTAATCGAGTCCCCAATTATCGCAACATCATTTGAGCCAATGCATTGAGCAAAGATGGCAGACGCTGTTCTAACCAAAGGCTTCAGATTGGTAGGATGATAATAGAAACAGGGTAAAAATAGGCTTATTACCCTACATGCTCTTTTAAACACGTTTTCAAAAAATAATCAAGTGTCTCCAAATTATGGATCGAGTCTCCACTAATCAAAGAATTTTCCATTTTCTGTTGTTTTCCAAAAATGCTCATAGCTCATGTCCAGTATAATATTTCCATGTAATTTTAATAATTTTATGATAATCAGTCAACCCTAAAAACAATATAAAACTACAAAAAATACATAGTTTTTTTATCATTCCACGGAGTAGGATTGAAAAATAAAAAAGGGGATCAAGTATCCCCTACTGGAACAAACCTAGAGTTAAGCCGTTAAGGGGAAACTTAATGGAATTGCTCGCGGGGCTTTGCCGAATTTTGAAAATCGTAGGTAAAATATTTCGAGAAAAGAAAAACAAAGAAACTCATGCATCGTCTAAGCTACATTTTAGTAGTTTTGCCTTTCTCATATAGAAAGGATATGCAATCACTCTGAAAACCGACTTTTTAACCGAAACCGGAGGGCCGAATCTCATATACCATTCGACTCAGTTCGTCGAAATTGACAAATGTCTCTCTCTCTCTCTCTCTCTCTCTCTCTCTCTCTCTCTCTCTCTCTCTCTCTCTCTCTCTCTCTCTCTCTCTCTCTCTCTTTCTTTCTTTCTTTCTCTCTCTCTCTCTCTCTCTCTCTCTCTCTCTCTCTCTCTCTCTAGGCTGTGTTTTTAGAAAGCAGTAAAAAAATTTCAGGAAAACCCTGAGTGAGGAAAAATGTACAAAAACTCCAATGTCTCGGGGAACGGGTTTGGGTTGGCATCACCCGACCCGCTAAAAACCTCTGCTCTTGCCCACAACCTGATTCCTCCCCGGCACTACCTTACGGCATTACTTCGGGGAGGGGTTTTTATGTGCATAGCACACACTCTAATTCAACTACTTACTAGTTCGTTTCTTCCGCAGGGTTACAGCCCCACTCCTCTACACCCCACCAATTCTCTACCATCCACACAGACTGGCAAGTTCTGCATGGCAGTCGGAAAGCTGGCTGTGAGTCGAGGCTTAGTACTCCTCCCCTACGAGTACAGTCTGGACGGCAAACTTCAGACTGTCTAATTCACCGAGCCTTTCGGCTCCCTTGTGCCAGTTAGCACCGCAACCCCCTTCTCGCACCATTCAGCGCCGTTTACTCATTGAGCACCAGACTTGTTCGCGAACTACTCGGTCTAGTCCCCGACGATGGACCTAGCCTACTCCGACGGAGAATTCCCCGGCGAGAGAAGTTCTCCCGGAACCGAGCCAACCAACCAGATGTCGAGGTCAGTTCGGCGATTCTGGTGGAGCAGGGCGTCCGGTTCGCTGATGCCCCGACGACCTGCGACTGGTGGTATTTCGTCGCGGTCTACTCAGTCTAGTCCCCGGTGGTGGATCTAGCTTACGCCGACGGAGAGTTCCCCGGCGAAGGAGGCTCTTCCGATACTGATTCTTCTTTTGCTTTAGCATCACAATTTCTTGAGCCCTTTGGCTTCCTCTCGTTCCGTTTCGCTCTACTTTCCCGATGAGCCATTCAGCTCCCGCCCTCACTTGTTCGCGAACTACTCAGTCTAGTCCCCAACAATGGATCTAGCCTATTCTCCTGCAACCGGGCGGTAGATTTCTCCTGATTCCGATGTTCGTTTTTGTGAGCCATTTAGCTCTCCGCGTCTTCCCGATCTACTCGATCTAGTCCCCGGCGGTGGATCTAGCCTACTCAACGGGCCATACAGTAGGTGCTGAGGTCTATTCGGCGATTCCGGTTGGAGCGTAGCTTCCGGTTCCCCAGCGCCCCAACGACCCACTGCTAGCTCTACGACGCGGTCTACTCGGTCTAATCCCCGGCGGTGGATCTAGCCTACTCACGAATTACCCGGTAGGATGTCGAGGTCGGTTCAACGATTCCGGTGAAGCTTGACGTCCGTTTCCCAGGCGCCCCGACGACCCAACTCTGTGTTACGTCACGTGCTACTCAAATGGTCCCCGACTGTGGACCTAGTCTACACAGTTGGAGAGTTCCCCGGCGGCGGAATTTCACTCGAGACCCGATTGGCGGCTTATTGCTGGTCTCTTCGCCACTTCCTCTGCAGCTCGGAGAGTATGCTCGAAACCACTCTTTTGACAGCGTCCCAGGTATGTTCGTCACGGCACATCTCTTCGACGATATTGTCCACTGTCATACCAGGTATACCCCTACGAACTTCTTCGAATCTAGGGCATTCGAAGACCACGTGTTTGCCATCACCTGACCCGCTAAAAACCACTGCTCTTGCCCAGAACCTGATTCCTCCCCGGCACTACCTTACGGCATTACTTCGGGGAGGGGTTTTTATGTGCATAGCACACACTCTAATTCAACTACTTACTAGTTCGTTTCTTCCGCAGGGTTACATCCCTACTCCTCTACACACCACCAATTCTCTACCATCCACACAGACTGGCAAGTTCTGCACGACAGTCGGAAAGCTGGCTGTGAGTCGAGGCTTAGTACTCCTCCCCTACGAGTACAGTCTGGGCGGCAAACTTCAGACTGTCTAATTCACCGAGCCCTTCGGCTCCCTTGTGCCAGTTAGCACCGCAACCCCCTTCTCGCACCATTCAGCGCCGTTTACTCATTGAGCACCAGACTTGTTCGCGAACTACTCGGTCTAGTCCCCGATGATGGACCTAGCCTACTCCGACGGAGAATTCCCCGGCGAGAGAAGTTCTCCCGAAACCAAGCCAACCAACTAGATGTCGAGGTCAGTTCGGCGATTCTGGTGGAGCAGGGCGTCCGGTTCGCTGATGCCCCGACAACCTGCGACTGGTGGTATTTCGTCGCGGGCTACTCAGTCTAGTCCCCGGCGGTGGATCTAGCTTACGCCGACGGAGAGTTCCCCGGCGAAGGAGGCTCTCCCGATACCGATTCTTCTTTTGTTTTAGCACCACAATTTCTTGAGTCCTTTGGCTTCCTCTCGTTCCGTTTCGCTCTACTTTCCCGATGAGCCATTCAGCTCCCGCCCTCACTTGTTCGCGAACTACTCAGTCTAGTCCCCAACAATGGATCTAGCCTATTCTCCTGCAACCGAGCGGTAGATTTCTCCTGATTCCGATGTTCGTTTTTGTGAGCCATTTTGCTCTCCGCGTCGTCCCGATCTACTCGATCTAGTCCCCGGCGGTGGATCTAGCCTACTCAACGGGCCATACAGTAGGTGCTGAGGTCTATCCGGCGATTCCGGTTGGAGCGTAGCTTCCGGTTCACCAGCGCCCCAACGACCCACTGCTAGCTCTGCGACGCGGTCTACTCGGTCTAATCCCCGGCGGTGGATCTAGGCTACTCACGAGCCACCCGGTGGGATGTCGAGGTCGGTTCAGCGATTCCGGTGAAGCTTGACGTCCGATTCCCAGGCGCCCCGACGACCCAACTCGGTGCTACGTCACATACTACTCAAATGGTCCCCGGCGGTGGACCTAGTCTACACAGTTGGACAGTTCCCCGGCGGCGGAATTTCTCTCGACACCCGATTGGCGGCTTCTTGCTGGTCTCTTCGCCACTTCCTCTGCAGCTCGGAGAGTATGCTCGAGAACACTCTGTTGACAGCGTCCCAGGTATGTTCGTCACGGCGCATCTCTTCGACGATATTGTCCACTGTCATACCAGGTATACCCCTACGAACTTCTTCGAATCTAGGGCATTCGAAGACCACGTGTTCCGGTGTCTCCTGCACAGTCGAACACTCCGGGCAAAGGGGTGACGAAGCATGTCCAAACCAATGCAAGTACTTCCGGAAGCATCCGTGTCCGGACAAAAACTGCGTCAAATGGAAGTTCACTATGTACCCAGGCCGATACATTTGGAATGAGTCGGTGGGTCCACCTTCCTTTCTCCGCGTTGTCCCACTCCTGTTGCCATTTAGCCAACGAGTCCGCTCGAACCAGTCTCCTAGCGTTACGTGCATTTCTCCGCTGATAGCATTCCACGTCCTCCGCCAGGGTAATGCAGATGGGGATCATCCCGGCGCTAACGCATACTGCCTCCGACGATATTGTTCTGTAGGCACTCGCGACTCGTGCGGCCATCAGTCGGAATGTCCTGTTTAGCTTTTCACGGTTCCGCTTGGTTTTCAGCGCAGCACTCCAGGCCCCATATCGGAGTATCGATGACGAAACAGTAGATAGCAGACGTCTCGTGCTGCTTCTCGGACCGCCGACGTTTAGCATGATTCTCGCTATTGCGTTCGTTGCCTTCGCCGACTTTTTGCAGGCGTAATCAACGTGGTTGTTGAAGCTCAACCGGTCGTCGATTATAACTCCCAATTGCTTCAATGCACGTTTCGATGCAATCACGTGCCCTCCGACGTCGATCTGCATCCGTTGAACCGATCTGCAGTTGCTGACCAACAACACCTCCGTCTTGTGGCGAGCTATTTGCAGCTTGACCCCGTTCATCCAGCTCTCGATCGCATCTATTGTCTCCATTACCGACACCTCCACTTCTTCGAGTGTATCACCCATCACCGTTAATGACATGTCGTCCGCGAAACCTACGATTTTCACTTTCCTAAGCAGCTGCAGCGTTAAGACCCCATCGTACATCCCGTTCCAAAGGGTTGGACCGAGAATGGAGCCCTGAGGAACGCCCGCTGTGACACGCAGTGACTTCTGTACTTCGCTCGTCTCGTACAGCAGCACTCTGCTCTGAAAGTAGCTCTTCAGAATCTGGCATACATAGTCGGGAACCCTCATTCTATGCAGCGCTGCAGCGATGGCTTCCCAGCTGGCACTGTTGAACGCGTTCTTCACATCTATCGTGACCACAGCGCTGTATCGATCTCCTCTTCGCTTCTGTTTAGATGACTTCTCAGCACTCTCGAGCACTATCCGAATTGCATCCACTGTCGATGCTCCTTTTCGGAAACCGAACTGTATCTTGGACAGTCCGCGCTCACCTTCCATGAATTTCGTCAACCTGTTAAGAATGATCCTTTCCAGGAGTTTTCCGAGTGTATCCAGCAGGCATATGGGCCTGTACGAGGTCGGGTCACCAGGTGGCTTCCCTGGCTTCGGCAGCAACACCAGCTTCTGAACCTTCCACATTTCGGGGAAGTTTCCTTCATTTAGGCACTTCTGCATCACTATCCTGAGCATGTTCGGATATGCCAGGATCGCAGCTTTCAGTACCACGTTTGGTATTCCATCCGGACCAGGGGCTTTCTTTGATTTTAGGCGCTTCGATGCTTTTGCTAGCTCGTCGTTAGCCACTTGCCGATCCGTGCTTGTTCCTTCTTCTTCGCCGTACAGTGTCGGTGGCCATATAGTTGGATTGTGCTTCGGGAAAAGACCCTCGACGATTATCTTCAGCTTGCTCGGACACATTTCGGTTGGCGTCGTCGGACCCTTCATTTTCGCCACCACTCGGTATGCGTCACCCCAGGCATTGGCGTCTCGGCATAGCTCCTTGTGGCACTCTGACTTGCTAAGTCTGATCTCCCGTTTTAAAGCGGCCCTACCCGATCAGAAACACATAACAGAAATATTTCAAAAATTTATCTCACGTTGTCACTTGTTATAAATTTCTGTTATTTTAACTACTAACGAGACCAAATTTATAACACAATATGTTACAAAAATTGTGTTCTGTTATAATCTTGTTATTTCATTCTGATCGGGTAGCTTCCCGAAACGCTGCCTTACGCTCTTCTCTATCTGGTTCCGACCTTGCTCTTTGAGCCCGCCTTCTGGCTCTGAGACAAGCAGCGCGTAACGTACTAAGCGTCTCGTTCCACCAGTAAGCTGGACGCCGTTTGTTGCGTGGTTCCAGTTTTCGCGGCATTGTGGCGTCACAAGCCGCCACAATCCTTGTTAGGTCAGCCGCATCCACGTTCTCGGTCCCGCCGTTCGGCCGAAGTGCTTCAACAAAGAGGTCTTTGTTGAAGGCTTTCGTCTTCCACTTTCGTTCGCCGGTCACCCTTCTCTGTACTGCCGCGGGGTTCCGTTGACCGATACGGTATCGAATTTCCTGGTGGTCACTTTGCGTATACGTTTCGCATACTCACCAATTCATGTTCGCCGTCAATGAGGGACTACAGAATGTGACGTCGATGATAGACTCCCTCGCGTCTCTCCGAAATGTGCTAGCAGAGCCTTCATTGCACAATTGTACGTCTAACTTCGCTAGAGCTTCCTGCAGGATACACCCTCTTGTGTTAGTTACTCTACTGTCCCATTCCACAGTCCAGGCGTTGAAGTCACCACCAATGACTACCGGCTTCCGATCGATCAACTGCTCGGTTAACTGCTCCAGCATTAGGCTGAACTGCTCTACTGTCCACCTTGGGGGAGCGTAGCAGCTACATACGAAGATGCCGTTGATTTTGGCTATCACGAAACCCTCGTACGTTCTACCACTTCTTGGATGGGGAATCTTCCCATTACTTGTATCACAGCGGTTCCTGATCTATTCGCCACCCAGTTACCGTTATTAGGGGGGACTTGATAAGGATCTGCGATCAAAGCAACATCGCACATAGTTTCTGTCGTGGACTGCCACAACAGTTGCTGTGCGGTATCACAGTGATTCAGGTTTATCTGGGTCACCTCCATCACCGTTGGCCTGCAGTCGGCTGGGCATTTAAAGCCACCCGTCTGATGGTCGTTTCCTTCCACTGGGGTGCAAAGCAAGCACTTCGGCCTCTGCGTGCAGTCTCTCGCAAGATGGCCCGTCTCTCCGCATTTCCAGCACATCCTGGATCTGTCCGGGCCTTTGCAAGCCCCTGCTAAATGTCCAAAGCCTAAACATTTGAAGCATTTCTCCGCTTGTTTATTTACTCGTGGGGCGGCTCTCAGTAGGCATCTCGACCATCCAACTGTAACTTTACCTACCTCCAGCGCCTTGTCTGCAGCGGTTACCGGTAAACGAATTATCGCTGTTTGCGTTCCTCCGTATCCCTTCCTTAACCGGATCGTCATGTGCACCTCGCCCAGTTTGCACTGCTGCTTCATAGCACCTCTCAGCTCGTCTTCCGTCGTTATTTCGTCGAGGTCCTTGCACACAATTACCATCTCCGGTCTTAAGGCTTTAACTTCTGCCTTTCCACCCATTGATTTAGTTATAGTCTCCTACAAGGCAGAGCTACTAGTCGTAGTATTCTTCTTAAGCTCGAGGAGCATCTCATTTTTTTGGGTACGCCTGACTCTTAACATGTTTTCCCCCAAATCTTTCAGCTCCGGGTCCTCTCTGACCTTTTTGAGCAGTGCTGCGTACGTAGTCTCGTCATTTGCTTTGACAAGCACGGCTTCTCCTTTAGGCGCCTTCTGACGAGCCGAGGGTTCTGTTTTCCTCTTCTGCTCCCCTTTTCGCTCCTTCTTTTTTTGCTGTTTCCCGCGTTTCTCCTTCCGACATACAACGGTACTCCAGCTTTCACCCTGTAAGGTGGCGTCCTTTCCTTCGGCAGCAACAGCGTCCTCGAGCATCTGCCTCTTTGACCCGCCTGGTCTTTCGTCTCCTGGCGAAGATCTTGTCCTCTTTGGAGTTATGGGAACTGGCGTGTTCTTCACTCCAATCTGCCTCTCCTTACCCTGTTTCGGAGGGGCTAGGAGTATAATGGCCTTAGCCGACGCCGATGCTCGCTCAGACAAGACAAAGACAAGATAAGACAAAGACAAGACAAAGACAAGACAAAGACAAGACAAAGACAAGACAAGACAAAGACAAGACAAAGACAAGACAAGACAAAGACAAGACAAAGACAAGACAAAGACAAGACAAAGACAAGACAAAGACAAGACAAAGACAAGACAAAGACAAGACAAAGACAAGACAAAGACAAGACAAAGACAAGACAAAGACAAGACAAAGACAAGACAAAGACAAGACAAAGACAAGACAAAGACAAGACAAAGACAAGACAAAGACAAGACAAAGACAAGACAAAGACAAGACAAAGACAAGACAAAGACAAGACAAAGACAAGACAAAGACAAGACAAAGACAAGACAAAGACAAGACAAAGACAAGACAAAGACAAGACAAAGACAAGACAAAGACAAGACAAAGACAAGACAAAGACAAGACAAAGACAAGACAAAGACAAGACAAAGACAAGACAAAGACAAGACAAAGACAAGACAAAGACAAGACAAAGACAAGACAAAGACAAGATAAAGACAAGACAAAGACAAGACAAAGACAAGACAAAGACAAGACAAAGACAAGACAAAGACAAGACAAAGACAAGACAAAGACAAGACAAAGACAAGACAAAGACAAGACAAAGACAAGACAAAGACAAGACAAAGACAAGACAAAGACAAGACAAAGACAAGACAAAGACAAGACAAAGACAAGACAAAGACAAGACAAAGACAAGACAAAGACAAGACAAAGACAAGACAAAGACAAGACAAAGACAAGACAAAGACAAGACAAAGACAAGACAAAGACAAGACAAAGACAAGACAAAGACAAGACAAAGACAAGACAAAGACAAGACAAAGACAAGACAAAGACAAGACAAAGACAAGACAAAGACAAGACAAAGACAAGACAAAGACAAGACAAAGACAAGACAAAGACAAGACAAAGACAAGACAAAGACAAGACAAAGACAAGACAAAGACAAGACAAAGACAAGACAAAGACAAGAGAAAGACAAGAGAAAGACAAGACAAAGACAAGACAAAGACAAGACAAAGACAAGACAAAGACAAGACAAAGACAAGACAAGACAAAGACAAGACAAAGACAAGACAAAGACAAGACAAAGACAAGACAAAGACAAGACAAAGACAAGACAAAGACAAGACAAAGACAAGAAAAAGACAAGACAAAGACAAGACAAAGACAAGACAAAGACAAGACAAAGACAAGACAAAGACAAGACAAAGACAAGACAAAGACAAGACAAAGACAAGACAAAGACAAGACAAAGACAAGACAAAGACAAGACAAGACAAAGACAAGACAAAGACAAGACAAAGACAAGACAAAGACAAGACAAAGACAAGACAAAGACAAGACAAAGACAAGACAAAGACAAGACAAAGACAAGACAAAGACAAGACAAAGACAAGACAAAGACAAGACAAAGACAAGACAAAGACAAGACAAAGACAAGACAAAGACAAGACAAAGACAAGACAAAGACAAGACAAAGACAAGACAAAGACAAGACAAAGACAAGACAAAGACAAGACAAAGACAAGACAAAGACAAGACAAAGACAAGACAAAGACAAGACAAAGACAAGACAAAGACAAGACAAAGACAAGACAAAGACAAGACAAAGACAAGACAAAGACAAGACAAAGACAAGACAAAGACAAGACAAAGACAAGACAAAGACAAGACAAAGACAAGACAAAGACAAAGACAAGACAAAGACAAGACAAAGACAAGACAAAGACAAGACAAAGACAAGACAAAGACAAGACAAAGACAAGACAAAGACAAGACAAAGACAAGACAAAGACAAGACAAAGACAAGACAAAGACAAGACAAAGACAAGACAAAGACAAGACAAAGACAAGACAAAGACAAGACAAAGACAAGACAAAGACAAGACAAAGACAAGACAAAGACAAGACAAAGACAAGACAAGACAAAGACAAGACAAAGACAAGACAAAGACAAGACAAAGACAAGACAAAGACAAGACAAAGACAAGACAAAGACAAGACAAAGACAAGACAAAGACAAGACAAAGACAAGACAAAGACAAGACAAAGACAAGACAAAGACAAGACAAAGACAAGACAAAGACAAGACAAAGACAAGACAAAGACAAGACAAAGACAAGACAAAGACAAGACAAAGACAAGACAAAGACAAGACAAAGACAAGACAAAGACAAGACAAAGACAAGACAAAGACAAGACAAAGACAAGACAAAGACAAGACAAAGACAAGACAAAGACAAGACAAAGACAAGACAAAGACAAGACAAAGACAAGACAAAGACAAGACAAAGACAAGACAAAGACAAGACAAAGACAAGACAAAGACAAGACAAAGACAAGACAAAGACAAGACAAAGACAAGACAAAGACAAGACAAGACAAAGACAAGACAAGACAAAGACAAGACAAAGACAAGACAAAGACAAGACAAAGACAAGACAAAGACAAGACAAAGACAAGACAAAGACAAGACAAAGACAAGACAAAGACAAGACAAAGACAAGACAAAGACAAGACAAAGACAAGACAAAGACAAGACAAAGACAAGACAAAGACAAGACAAAGACAAGACAAAGACAAGACAAAGACAAGACAAAGACAAGACAAAGACAAGACAAAGACAAGACAAAGACAAGACAAAGACAAGACAAAGACAAGACAAAGACAAGACAAAGACAAGACAAAGACAAGACAAAGACAAGACAAAGACAAGACAAAGACAAGACAAAGACAAGACAAAGACAAGACAAAGACAAGACAAAGACAAGACAAAGACAAAGACAAGACAAAGACAAGACAAAGACAAGACAAAGACAAGACAAAGACAAGACAAGACAAAGACAAGACAAAGACAAGACAAAGACAAGACAAAGACAAGACAAAGACAAGACAAAGACAAGACAAAGACAAGACAAAGACAAGACAAAGACAAGACAAAGACAAGACAAAGACAAGACAAAGACAAGACAAAGACAAGACAAAGACAAGACAAAGACAAGACAAAGACAAGACAAGACAAAGACAAGACAAAGACAAGACAAAGACAAGACAAAGACAAGACAAAGACAAGACAAAGACAAGACAAAGACAAGACAAAGACAAGACAAAGACAAGACAAAGACAAGACAAAGACAAGACAAAGACAAGACAAGACAAAGACAAGACAAAGACAAGACAAAGACAAGACAAAGACAAGACAAAGACAAGACAAAGACAAGACAAAGACAAGACAAAGACAAGACAAAGACAAGACAAAGACAAGACAAAGACAAGACAAAGACAAGACAAAGACAAGACAAAGACAAGACAAAGACAAGACAAAGACAAGACAAAGACAAGACAAAGACAAGACAAAGACAAGACAAAGACAAGACAAAGACAAGACAAAGACAAGACAAAGACAAGACAAAGACAAGACAAAGACAAGACAAAGACAAGACAAAGACAAGACAAAGACAAGACAAAGACAAGACAAAGACAAGACAAAGACAAGACAAAGACAAGACAAAGACAAGACAAAGACAAGACAAAGACAAGACAAAGACAAGACAAAGACAAGACAAAGACAAGACAAAGACAAGACAAAGACAAGACAAAGACAAGACAAAGACAAGACAAAGACAAGACAAAGACAAGACAAAGACAAGACAACGACAAGACAAAGACAAGACAAAGACAAGACAAAGACAAGACAAAGACAAGACAAAGACAAGACAAAGACAAGACAAAGACAAGACAAAGACAAGACAAAGACAAGACAAAGACAAGACTAAGACAAGACTAAGACAAGACTAAGACAAGACTAAGACAAGACTAAGACAAGACTAAGACAAGACAAAGACAAGACAAAGACAAGACAAAGACAAGATAAAGACAAGATAAAGACAAGACAAAGACAAGACAAAGACAAGACACAGACAAGACAAAGACAAGACACAGACAAGACAAAGACAAGACAAGACAAAGACAAGACAAGACAAGACAAGACAAAGACAAGACAAAGACAAGACAAAGACAAGACAAAGACAAGACAAAGACAAGACAAAGACAAGACAAAGACAAGACAAAGACAAGACAAGACAAAGACAAGACAAAGACAAGACAAAGACAAGACAAAGACAAGACAAAGACAAGACAAAGACAAGACAAAGACAAGACAAAAACAAGACAAAGACAAGACAAAGACAAGACAAAGACAAGACAAAGACAAGACAAAGACAAGACAAAGACAAGACAAAGACAAGACAAAGACAAGACAAAGACAAGACAAGACAAAGACAAGACAAAGACAAGACAAAGACAAGACAAAGACAAGACAAAGACAAGACAAAGACAAGACAAAGACAAGACAAAGACAAGACAAAGACAAGACAAAGACAAGACAAAGACAAGACAAAGACAAGACAAAGACAAGACAAAGACAAGACAAAGACAAGACAAAGACAAGACAAAGACAAGACAAAGACAAGATAAAGACAAGATAAAGACAAGACAAAGACAAGACAAAGACAAGACAAAGACAAGACAAAGACAAGACAAAGACAAGACAAAGACAAGACAAAGACAAGACAAAGACAAGACAAAGACAAGACAAAGACAAGACAAAGACAAGACAAAGACAAGACAAAGACAAGACAAAGACAAGACAAAGACAAGACAAAGACAAGACAAAGACAAGACAAAGACAAGACAAAGACAAGACAAAGACAAGACAAAGACAAGACAAAGACAAGACAAAGACAAGACAAAGACAAGACAAAGACAAGACAAAGACAAGACAAAGACAAGACAAAGACAAGACAAAGACAAGACAAAGACAAGACAAAGACAAGACAAAGACAAGACAAAGACAAGACAAAGACAAGACAAAGACAAGACAAAGACAAGACAAAGACAAGACAAAGACAAGACAAAGACAAGACAAAGACAAGACAAAGACAAGACAAAGACAAGACAAAGACAAGACAAAGACAAGACAAAGACAAGACAAAGACAAGACAAAGACAAGACAAAGACAAGACAAAGACAAGACAAAGACAAGACAAAGACAAGACAAAGACAAGACAAAGACAAGACAAAGACAAGACAAAGACAAGACAAAGACAAGATAAAGACAAGACAAAGACAAGACAAAGACAAGACAAGACAAAGACAAGACAAAGACAAGACAAAGACAAGACAAAGACAAGACAAAGACAAGACAAAGACAAGACAAAGACAAGACAAAGACAAGACAAAGACAAGACAAAGACAAGACAAAGACAAGACAAAGACAAGACAAAGACAAGACAAAGACAAGACAAAGACAAGACAAAGACAAGACAAAGACAAGACAAAGACAAGACAAAGACAAGACAAAGACAAGACAAAGACAAGACAAAGACAAGACAAAGACAAGACAAAGACAAGACAAAGACAAGACAAAGACAAGACAAAGACAAGACAAAGACAAGACAAAGACAAGACAAAGACAAGACAAAGACAAGACAAAGACAAAGACAAGACAAAGACAAGACAAAGACAAGACAAAGACAAGACAAAGACAAAGACAAGACAAAGACAAGACAAAGACAAGACAAAGACAAGACAAAGACAAGACAAAGACAAGACAAAGACAAGACAAAGACAAGACAAAGACAAGACAAAGACAAGACAAAGACAAGACAAAGACAAGACAAAGACAAGACAAAGACAAGACAAAGACAAGACAAAGACAAGACAAAGACAAGACAAAGACAAGACAAAGACAAGACAAAGACAAGACAAAGACAAGACAAAGACAAGACAAAGACAAGACAAAGACAAGACAAAGACAAGACAAAGACAAGACAAAGACAAGACAAAGACAAGACAAAGACAAGACAAAGACAAGACAAAGACAAGACAAAGACAAGACAAAGACAAGACAAAGACAAGACAAAGACAAGACAAAGACAAGACAAAGACAAGACAAAGACAAGACAAAGACAAGACAAAGACAAGACAAAGACAAGACAAAGACAAGACAAAGACAAGACAAAGACAAGACAAAGACAAGACAAGACAAAGACAAGACAAAGACAAGACAAAGACAAGACAAAGACAAGACAAAGACAAGACAAAGACAAGACAAAGACAAGACAAAGACAAGACAAAGACAAGACAAAGACAAGACAAAGACAAGACAAAGACAAGACAAAGACAAGACAAAGACAAGACAAAGACAAGACAAAGACAAGACAAAGACAAGACAAAGACAAGACAAAGACAAGACAAAGACAAGACAAAGACAAGACAAAGACAAGACAAAGACAAGACAAAGACAAGACAAAGACAAAGACAAAGACAAGACAAAGACAAGACAAAGACAAGACAAAGACAAGACAAAGACAAGACAAAGACAAGACAAAGACAAGACAAAGACAAGACAAAGACAAGACAAAGACAAGACAAAGACAAGACAAAGACAAGACAAAGACAAGACAAAGACAAGACAAAGACAAGACAAAGACAAGACAAAGACAAGACAAAGACAAGACAAAGACAAGACAAAGACAAGACAAAGACAAGACAAAGACAAGACAAAGACAAGACAAAGACAAGACAAAGACAAGACAAAGACAAGACAAAGACAAGACAAAGACAAGACAAAGACAAGACAAAGACAAGACAAAGACAAGACAAAGACAAGACAAAGACAAGACAAAGACAAGACAAAGACAAGACAAAGACAAGACAAAGACAAGACAAAGACAAGACAAAGACAAGACAAAGACAAGACAAAGACAAGACAAGACAAGACAAGACAAGACAAAGACAAGACAAAGACAAGACAAAGACAAGACAAAGACAAGACAAAGACAAGACAAAGACAAGACAAAGACAAGACAAAGACAAGACAAAGACAAGACAAAGACAAGACAAAGACAAGACAAAGACAAGACAAAGACAAGACAAAGACAAGACAAAGACAAGACAAAGACAAGACAAAGACAAGACAAAGACAAGACAAAGACAAGACAAAGACAAGACAAAGACAAGACAAAGACAAGACAAAGACAAGACAAAGACAAGACAAAGACAAGACAAAGACAAGACAAAGACAAGACAAAGACAAGACAAAGACAAGACAAAGACAAGACAAAGACAAGACAAAGACAAGACAAAGACAAGACAAAGACAAGACAAAGACAAGACAAAGACAAGACAAAGACAAGACAAAGACAAGACAAAGACAAGACAAAGACAAGACAAAGACAAGACAAAGACAAGACAAAGACAAGACAAAGACAAGACAAAGACAAGACAAAGACAAGACAAAGACAAGACAAAGACAAGACAAAGACAAGACAAAGACAAGACAAAGACAAGACAAAGACAAGACAAAGACAAGACAAAGACAAGACAAAGACAAGACAAAGACAAGACAAAGACAAGACAAAGACAAGACAAAGACAAGACAAAGACAAGACAAAGACAAGACAAAGACAAGACAAAGACAAGACAAAGACAAGACAAAGACAAGACAAGACAGACAAGACAAGACAAAGACAAGACAAAGACAAGACAAAGACAAGACAAAGACAAGACAAAGACAAGACAAAGACAAGACAAAGACAAGACAAAGACAAGACAAAGACAAGACAAAGACAAGACAAAGACAAGACAAAGACAAGACAAAGACAAGACAAAGACAAGACAAAGACAAGACAAAGACAAGACAAAGACAAGACAAAGACAAGACAAAGACAAGACAAAGACAAGACAAAGACAAGACAAAGACAAGACAAAGACAAGACAAAGACAAGACAAAGACAAGACAAAGACAAGACAAAGACAAGACAAAGACAAGACAAAGACAAGACAAAGACAAGACAAAGACAAGACAAAGACAAGACAAAGACAAGACAAAGACAAGACAAAGACAAGACAAAGACAAGACAAAGACAAGACAAAGACAAGACAAAGACAAGACAAAGACAAGACAAAGACAAGACAAAGACAAGACAAAGACAAGACAAAGACAAGACAAAGACAAGACAAAGACAAGACAAAGACAAGACAAAGACAAGACAAAGACAAGACAAAGACAAGACAAAGACAAGACAAAGACAAGACAAAGACAAGACAAAGACAAGACAAAGACAAGACAAAGACAAGACAAAGACAAGACAAAGACAAGACAAAGACAAGACAAAGACAAGACAAAGACAAGACAAAGACAAGACAAAGACAAGACAAAGACAAGACAAAGACAAGACAAAGACAAGACAAAGACAAGACAAAGACAAGACAAAGACAAGACAAAGACAAGACAAAGACAAGACAAAGACAAGACAAAGACAAGACAAAGACAAGACAAAGACAAGACAAAGACAAGACAAAGACAAGACAAAGACAAGACAAAGACAAGACAAAGACAAGACAAAGACAAGACAAAGACAAGACAAAGACAAGACAAAGACAAGACAAAGACAAGACAAAGACAAGACAAAGACAAGACAAAGACAAGACAAAGACAAGACAAAGACAAGACAAAGACAAGACAAAGACAAGACAAAGACAAGACAAAGACAAGATAAAGACAAGACAAAGACAAGACAAAGACAAGACAAAGACAAGACAAAGACAAGACAAAGACAAGACAAAGACAAGACAAAGACAAGACAAAGACAAGACAAAGACAAGACAAAGACAAGACAAAGACAAGACAAAGACAAGACAAAGACAAGACAAAGACAAGACAAAGACAAGACAAAGACAAGACAAAGACAAGACAAAGACAAGACAAAGACAAGACAAAGACAAGACAAAGACAAGACAAAGACAAGACAAAGACAAGACAAAGACAAGACAAAGACAAGACAAAGACAAGACAAAGACAAGACAAGACAAAGACAAGACAAAGACAAGACAAAGACAAGACAAAGACAAGACAAAGACAAGACAAAGACAAGACAAAGACAAAGACAAGACAAAGACAAGACAAAGACAAGACAAAGACAAGACAAAGACAAGACAAAGACAAGACAAAGACAAGACAAAGACAAGACAAAGACAAGACAAAGACAAGACAAAGACAAGACAAAGACAAGACAAAGACAAGACAAAGACAAGACAAAGACAAGACAAAGACAAGACAAAGACAAGACAAAGACAAGACAAAGACAAGACAAAGACAAGACAAAGACAAGACAAAGACAAGACAAAGACAAGACAAAGACAAGACAAAGACAAGACAAAGACAAGACAAAGACAAGACAAAGACAAGACAAAGACAAGACAAAGACAAGACAAAGACAAGACAAAGACAAGACAAAGACAAGACAAGACAAAGACAAGACAAAGACAAGACAAAGACAAGACAAAGACAAGACAAAGACAAGACAAAGACAAGACAAAGACAAGACAAAGACAAGACAAAGACAAGACAAAGACAAGACAAAGACAAGACAAAGACAAGACAAAGACAAGACAAAGACAAGACAAAGACAAGACAAAGACAAGACAAAGACAAGACAAAGACAAGACAAAGACAAGACAAAGACAAGACAAAGACAAGACAAAGACAAGACAAAGACAAGACAAAGACAAGACAAAGACAAGACAAAGACAAGACAAAGACAAGACAAAGACAAGACAAAGACAAGACAAAGACAAGACAAAGACAAGACAAAGACAAGACAAAGACAAGACAAAGACAAAGACAAGACAAAGACAAGACAAAGACAAGACAAAGACAAGACAAAGACAAGACAAAGACAAGACAAAGACAAGACAAAGACAAGACAAAGACAAGACAAAGACAAGACAAAGACAAGACAAAGACAAGACAAAGACAAGACAAAGACAAGACAAAGACAAGACAAAGACAAGACAAAGACAAGACAAAGACAAGACAAAGACAAGACAAAGACAAGACAAAGACAAGACAAAGACAAGACAAAGACAAGACAAAGACAAGACAAAGACAAGACAAAGACAAGACAAAGACAAGACAAAGACAAGACAAAGACAAGACAAAGACAAGACAAAGACAAGACAAAGACAAGACAAAGACAAGACAAAGACAAGACAAAGACAAGACAAAGACAAGACAAAGACAAGACAAAGACAAGACAAAGACAAGACAAAGACAAGACAAAGACAAGACAAAGACAAGACAAAGACAAGACAAAGACAAGACAAAGACAAGACAAAGACAAGACAAAGACAAGACAAAGACAAGACAAAGACAAGACAAAGACAAGACAAAGACAAGACAAAGACAAGACAAAGACAAGACAAAGACAAGACAAAGACAAGACAAAGACAAGACAAAGACAAGACAAAGACAAAGACAAGACAAAGACAAGACAAAGACAAGACAAAGACAAGACAAAGACAAGACAAAGACAAGACAAAGACAAGACAAAGACAAGACAAAGACAAGACAAAGACAAGACAAAGACAAGACAAAGACAAGACAAAGACAAGACAAAGACAAGACAAAGACAAGACAAAGACAAGACAAAGACAAGACAAAGACAAGACAAAGACAAGACAAAGACAAGACAAAGACAAGACAAAGACAAGACAAAGACAAGACAAAGACAAGACAAAGACAAGACAAAGACAAGACAAAGACAAGACAAAGACAAGACAAAGACAAGACAAAGACAAGACAAAGACAAAGACAAGACAAAGACAAGACAAAGACAAGACAAGACAAAGACAAGACAAAGACAAGACAAAGACAAGACAAAGACAAGACAAAGACAAGACAAAGACAAGACAAAGACAAGACAAAGACAAGACAAAGACAAGACAAAGACAAGACAAAGACAAGACAAAGACAAGACAAAGACAAGACAAAGACAAGACAAAGACAAGACAAAGACAAGACAAAGACAAGACAAAGACAAGACAAAGACAAGACAAAGACAAGACAAAGACAAGACAAAGACAAGACAAAGACAAGACAAAGACAAGACAAAGACAAGACAAAGACAAGACAAAGACAAGACAAAGACAAGACAAAGACAAGACAAAGACAAGACAAAGACAAGACAAAGACAAGACAAAGACAAGACAAAGACAAGACAAAGACAAGACAAAGACAAGACAAAGACAAGACAAAGACAAAGACAAAGACAAAGACAAAGACAAGACAAAGACAAGACAAGACAAGACAAAGACAAGACAAAGACAAGACAAAGACAAGACAAAGACAAGACAAAGACAAGACAAAGACAAGACAAAGACAAGACAAAGACAAGACAAAGACAAGACAAAGACAAGACAAAGACAAGACAAAGACAAGACAAAGACAAGACAAAGACAAGACAAAGACAAGACAAAGACAAGACAAAGACAAGACAAAGACAAGACAAAGACAAGACAAAGACAAGACAAAGACAAGACAAAGACAAGACAAAGACAAGACAAAGACAAGACAAAGACAAGACAAAGACAAGACAAAGACATGACAAAGACAAGACAAAGACAAGACAAAGACAAGACAAAGACAAGACAAAGACAAGACAAAGACAAGACAAAGACAAGACAAAGACAAGACAAAGACAAGACAAAGACAAGACAAAGACAAGACAAAGACAAGACAAAGACAAGACAAAGACAAGACAAAGACAAGACAAAGACAAGACAAAGACAAGACAAAGACAAGACAAAGACAAGACAAAGACAAGACAAAGACAAGACAAAGACAAGACAAAGACAAGACAAAGACAAGACAAAGACAAGACAAAGACAAGACAAAGACAAGACAAAGACAAGACAAAGACAAGACAAAGACAAGACAAAGACAAGACAAAGACAAGACAAAGACAAGACAAAGACAAGACAAAGACAAGACAAAGACAAGACAAAGACAAGACAAAGACAAGACAAAGACAAGACAAAGACAAGACAAAGACAAGACAAAGACAAGACAAAGACAAGACAAAGACAAGACAAAGACAAGACAAAGACAAGACAAAGACAAGACAAAGACAAGACAAAGACAAGACAAAGACAAGACAAAGACAAGACAAAGACAAGACAAAGACAAGACAAAGACAAGACAAAGACAAGACAAAGACAAAGACAAAGACAAGACAAAGACAAGACAAAGACAAGACAAGACAAAGACAAGACAAAGACAAGACAAAGACAAGACAAAGACAAGACAAAGACAAGACAAAGACAAGACAAAGACAAGACAAAGACAAGACAAAGACAAGACAAAGACAAGACAAAGACAAGACAAAGACAAGACAAAGACAAGACAAAGACAAGACAAAGACAAGACAAAGACAAGACAAAGACAAGACAAAGACAAGACAAAGACAAGACAAAGACAAGACAAAGACAAGACAAAGACAAGACAAAGACAAGACAAAGACAAGACAAAGACAAGACAAAGACAAGACAAAGACAAGACAAAGACAAGACAAAGACATGACAAAGACAAGACAAAGACAAGACAAAGACAAGACAAAGACAAGACAAAGACAAGACAAAGACAAGACAAAGACAAGACAAAGACAAGACAAAGACAAGACAAAGACAAGACAAAGACAAGACAAAGACAAGACAAAGACAAGACAAAGACAAGACAAAGACAAGACAAAGACAAGACAAAGACAAGACAAAGACAAGACAAAGACAAGACAAAGACAAGACAAAGACAAGACAAAGACAAGACAAAGACAAGACAAAGACAAGACAAAGACAAGACAGAGACAAGACAGAGACAAGACAAAGACAAGACAAAGACAAAGACAAAGACAAAGACAAAGACAAAGACAAAGACAAAGACAAAGACAAAGACAAAGACAAAGACAAAGACAAAGACAAAGACAAAGACAAAGACAAAGACAAAGACAAAGACAAAGACAAAGACAAAGACAAAGACAAAGACAAAGACAAAGACAAAGACAAAGACAAAGACAAAGACAAAGACAAAGACAAAGACAAAGACAAAGACAAAGACAAAGACAAAGACAAAGACAAAGACAAAGACAAAGACAAAGACAAAGACAAAGACAAAGACAAAGACAAAGACAAAGACAAAGACAAGACAAAGACAAAGACAAAGACAAGACAAAGACAAGACAAAGACAAGACAAAGACAAGACAAAGACAAGACAAAGACAAGACAAAGACAAGACAAAGACAAGACAAAGACAAGACAAGACAAAGACAAGACAAAGACAAGACAAAGACAAGACAAAGACAAGACAAAGACAAGACAAAGACAAGACAAAGACAAGACAAAGACAAGACAAAGACAAGACAAAGACAAGACAAAGACAAGACAAAGACAAGACAAAGACAAGACAAAGACAAGACAAAGACAAGACAAAGACAAGACAAAGACAAGACAAAGACAAGACAAAGACAAGACAAAGACAAGACAAAGACAAGACAAAGACAAGACAAAGACAAGACAAAGACAAGACAAAGACAAGACAAAGACAAGACAAAGACAAGACAAAGACAAGACAAAGACAAGACAAAGACAAGACAAAGACAAGACAAAGACAAGACAAAGACAAGACAAAGACAAGACAAAGACAAGACAAAGACAAGACAAAGACAAGACAAAGACAAGACAAAGACAAGACAAAGACAAGACAAAGACAAGACAAAGACAAGACAAAGACAAGACAAAGACAAGACAAAGACAAGACAAAGACAAGACAAAGACAAGACAAAGACAAGACAAAGACAAGACAAAGACAAGACAAAGACAAGACAAAGACAAGACAAAGACAAGACAAAGACAAGACAAAGACAAGACAAAGACAAGACAAAGACAAGACAAAGACAAGACAAAGACAAGACAAAGACAAGACAAAGACAAGACAAAGACAAGACAAAGACAAGACAAAGACAAGACAAAGACAAGACAAAGACAAGACAAAGACAAGACAAAGACAAGACAAAGACAAGACAAAGACAAGACAAAGACAAGACAAAGACAAGACAAAGACAAGACAAAGACAAGACAAAGACAAGACAAAGGCAAGACAAAGGCAAGACAAAGACAAGACAAAGACAAGACAAAGACAAGACAAAGACAAGACAAAGACAAGACAAAGACAAGACAAAGACAAGACAAAGACAAGACAAAGACAAGACACCCGAGCAAATACGCATGGTTTCAAACACCACATAGCCCCTTGAAAATACCTTAAACATGGTCCGTGCCAAAATTCACAACCATTAAAACACCATAAAATAGTCTCAATAACCCATGAATACTCCAACAAATGGTTTTTATATGGGATCTACCGGACCATGATGAAGGTGTTTTCATGGGTTGAACCCATTTCAGACACCCATGTCAAACCCCATGAGCATGGGGGTATTATGGGCTTTTCGTTTGCTCGGACAGACAAGTCAATGACAAGATGGTGCAAAACTAGTACAGCCCGACATATTTAGAATCAAGAATGAAATATCTTCGGTGTTGAATCAAAGAATGAAATAGATTCGGTTTTGAATAAAATGCTAATAGAAGAAAATGGTATAGGTTTTAAGATTTTTATTTCTCTCGAAAGAAAATTCGAATTCAAAGCTTGATAAGCGACAAAGATTAGCCGACATTAGCCTCTGCTCAAGCTGCTAGACAACCCACCCTGTAGCGATTTGAAGTCAAGCTTGTTGAATTTGGTCAGATCCTTGTGTACAGCTTGCTGACTCGCGTTTTGGCCGTAATGTTTTATTTTACAGTCCAGTTGTAGTTTAATTACCCAATTTTCAAAGAAATCTTCCGGCGTATATTTCGAACTACACTGCGACTAGCTTCGTTTGGTGGTTACATTCACGCCGAAATGTCCTAGATTTGCTTTAAAAGCCGTCCTGCAGTTGGTTCTAGAAATTTTCATATCCTCTGTGATCCTTACACACAACTTCTTCAGGTCTCATTACTTTGGTGCAGCATTACGTCTCCCCTCTTTGTCATTCTGATATAGAGAATGGCTTTCCAATCACTTCAAATCAACTTTCCAGTCAAGTCTCGGAGGGCCGAGTACCGTATACCATATAACCTACGACAAAGATCGTCGAGATCGGAAAACTTCTGTGTTTGTTACTCTCGAGTGGGAATCTTTAAAAGACTTGGAACGTGGTACTGTCGGATTCATACTGTTCTTTCCCCAGTACATCAACTGACTAAATCTACACCGTAAATGTGAATGTTTCGACTGGACGTTGTGGAATCTAGGGTAGGTTTCGGCAATGCAGGGGTCGAAACGTCGGCGAAGATAACAAACAATCGCCGCAATGCGTTTACGACTGCATTGCCGAAACCTATCCTAAATCTACACCTTCTGTAGATATTACTTAGGGAAAGACTGTGTTCTTGTACCTGCTCTTTTGTTGACCCTTGGGCTCTTGCATTTGTTGAGCCATTGAGGTTCCACATCGATCCGCAACTTAGAGCCAGTGAGCTCATTGCTTTGTCGCGATCAACTGTGATAGTTCCCGGCAGAGAAGCTAGACATCGAATTCTCATTTGTCCAACGATTGCACGTTCTTATTTCCACTCATCCATTGCTTTTGCTAGCACGCTGTTTTACCCGTGTAGCTTCGGACTGTCGCTAATACATTGTGTGAGTACGAGGAGTGGGGGCTGTACGTGTGTAGATCAATTTTCACAGACATAGCTGAACCGATATGAAAAAAAAATTCAAATGAACGGTATAAGCGCTCCCACGAGCTGCTGTTATTTTTTTACCTGCATAGACTTCCGATTTCGGAGATACATGTTGAAGAGTGCGATCCCACAGTAAATTTCCATATAAATAGGTACCGTAATAACAGTGCAACATTCGTTGTATTTGCTGGCCCAGATCACTAATGACCAATTCCAAGTTCCTAAGTTTATGTAACACCTATTTTTCCACGAACACTGGCTGATTTTTTTTTTGGTTTCAAATCTCGGATACAATACCAGAAATTTCGAAAATCGAATTTGTATTTTATATGCCAAAAGCGAAATACATACAGCAGGCCCGATAAGAAAGGGAGGCAGCCAGGGCAATTGCCCTGGGGCCCGGGTCGTATTTGGGGGCCCGTGTTTTTACTCGGAAGATGGGCGAACACGTCCGGTATTCATAGAAGAGCAAAAAAATAGCAATAGTAATTTCTTTGTAATCATTTGCCCTATTAAATTGTTAGATGATGAAAGCGTAAAAAAATGAAAATTTTATTTGATAGTGACATTTGTTAAACCAAAGGTTCTTAAAGGAGTTGTCTACTTTGTGTACAAGTTTAACTCTTACGTCCCCAACCCCCATTTCATTGAAAATATTAAATTTCAAAATAATGGTACTCAGCCGGGTTCCAACCAAATTTGATGCGGTTTTTTAGAAACGATCACAAAATTTGTCTAGTTTTAGGAACCAAGACCATCTTTCCGGAAATGACCGTAGTTCCGGATATATTGTTGGGAGTACTGGGGTTACCCCCCTTTCTGAAAAACGAAAAACTTTCATACCGGTGTTCAAACCCGTCTTGTGACACATAATACTTCATGATTTTGCAAAACAAATGCATTGGAAAACATTCTGAGGGTTTTGGTCGAATTGGCCACACCCCAGGGTATTCCGGGAACCTGGTTCCTCTGTCAAAAAGGACACTTTTCGACCGGATATAAAACCCACCTTGCGGCATGTCAAACTTCATGATTTTGCAATACAAGTACCGTGGAGGACATTTTGAGGGTTTTTTGTCGAATTGGCCACACCCCAGGGTATTCCGGGAACCTGGTTCCTCCGTCAAAAAGGACATTTTTCGACCGGTTATAAAACCCACCTTGCGGCATGTCAAACTTCATGATTTTGCAATACAAGTACCGTGGAGGACATTTTGAGGGTTTTTGGTCGAATTGGTCACATCCTATGGTATTCCGGGAACCTGGTTCCTCCGTCGAAAAGGACACTTTTCGACCGGTTATAAAACCCACCTTGCCGCATGTCAAACTTGATGATTTTGCAATACAAGTACAGTGGAGGACATTTTGAGGGTTTTTTGGTCGAATTGGCTACAGCCCAGGGTATTCCGGGAACCTGGTTCCTCCGTCGAAAAGGACACTTTTCGACCGGTTATAAAACCCACCTTGCCGCATGTCAAACTTCCTTTCTATACAATAAGCGTTTCCCGCAAGACTAGAATGTTTTACACGTCCCATGTCAAGTTTTGGTAATGATATAAGTTAAGTCAGTTATCCGGAGTTCGAGAACCGAAGCACCACCTACAGTGGTAAAAATTATTGGAAACTATAAGAATGCCTAGAAGAATGTTATAGCGTAAAATCTTCAAGTTCGATATGACGTAAGTTAGGTTTTGGTGAATCTCTAAATCAAATAATTTACCCAGTGAAATCACAAGAACTTCAATGAGTGTCGAAAACGATATATACCACTTTGAATGTTCACACGCGAGACAAACAGGTTACGATAAAAATACGTTTGACGGATGAACCAGGTTCCCAGAATACCCTGAGGTGTGACAAATTCGACCAAAAACCCTCAAAATGTCCTCCACTGTACTTGAATTGCAAAATCATGAAGTTTGGCATGCCGCAAGGTGGGTTTTATAACCGGTCGAAAAGTGTCCTTTTTGATGGAGGAACCAGGTTCCCGGAATACCCTGGGGTGTGGCCAATTCGACCAAAAAACCCTCAAAATGTCCTCCACTGTACTTGTGTTGCAAAATCATGAAGTTTGACATGCCGCAAGGTGGGTTTTATAACCGGTCGAAAAGTGTCCCTTTTGACGGAGGAACCAGGTTCCCGGAATACCCTAGGATGTGGCCAATTCGACCAAAAACCCTCAAAATGTCCTCCACGGTACTTGTATTGCAAAAACATGAAGTTTGACATGCCGCAAGGTGGGTTTTATAACCGGTCGAAAAGTGTCCTTTTTGACGGAGGAACCAGGTTCCCGGAATATTCGGGGTGCGGCCAATTCGACCAAAAACCCTCAAAATGTCCTCCACGGTACTTGTATTGCAAAAACATGAAGTTTGACATGCCGCAAGGTGGGTTTTATAACCGGTCGAAAAGTGTCCTTTTTGACGGAGGAACCAGGTCCCCGGAATACCCTGGGGTGTGGCCAATTCGACCAAAAAACCCTCAAAATGTCCTCCACTGTACTTGTATTGCAAAATCATGAAGTTTGACATGCCGCAAGGTGGGTTTTATAACCGGTCGAAAAGTGTCCTTTTTGACGTAGGAACGAGGTTCCCGGAATACCCTGGGGTGTGGCCAATTCGACCAAAACCCTCAGAATGTTTTCCAATGCATTTGTTTTGCAAAATCATGAAGTTTTATGTGTCACAAGACGGGTTTGAACACCGGTATAAAAGTTTTTCGTTTTTCGGAAAGGGGGGTAACCCCAGTACTCCCAACAATATATCCGGAACTACGGTCATTTCCGGAAAGATGGTCTTGGTTCCTAAAACTAGACAAATTTTGTGATCGTTTCTAAAAAACCACATCAAATTTGGTTGGAACCCGGCTGAGTACCATTATTTTGAAATTTAATATTTTTAATGAAATGGGGGTTGGGGACGTAAGAGTTAAAATACGAGTTTTATTGCTTGAATCGACGGAATACACTACAAAAGATTAAGAAGCCAATTTATAGTATTTTTGAAGAAAGCAATAGAGTGTCAAACAGAAATGCGAGCCAACGGACAAACGCATCCGTCCTCTTCTACGTTCGCTTCTTTGCTGGTGATGCCGGTTGTTGGCTTGGAGTCACTGGGTGTGATTGTTGTTGAGTGAATATTTGTTCCTGTCAGACTCGTAGGTACTTGTTTTGTAACCGTTTGTGGTATGGCATAAGATAACGGTGTGCTGTTTAGGGTTATAGTAGGTGGGCTTTTCTTAGCTGCTTTTGCAAAAAGTTTACCGTGGTGTAGTGTCTTTTTGTAGAATTGTTGCATAACCAGTATTACTCTGTTTTAATTGTTTTGTGTTGTTACCCAAATAACCATAAGCACTAATTTAAAACTCTAGATAAGCTATAAGTTAGCGATTCCATTGCTAACTAGCCATATACAAGTTCTTTTAATGCTTCAATGCACCTAAAATGTAAAGCATTAAATCTAGCACTATATCGACATACAAAACATAGACATAGTGCTAAAAAGCTTTTGAAGGTAAATGCTATGAAGCTTTTATAGAAAACTCTAAATGCAAATATAGTATCTTCTTATACTGCTTTGAGACACCAAACAATAACAAATATACGTATGCGTCACCTAAACTAAACTCGTGTGCCTTCGTGTAATAAATGATGATGCAATAAACTTAAAATCAAAATGCAAATTCTGCGCGATTTTTCGAAAAAATACAATTGCAAATATAAGCCACACTAGACGTTTGCGTAATTTCAACCAAACATCTAGGTAGAGTTAGCATTAAACCAAGTATACATGCGAATCTTTTTACAGATCAGTGATCGAATCCCATTTCTAAAGGCACTAAATCGTCAATTTAGTGTCTTTCAAACAGTCGACATGTGAAACAAAAGAAGCGAGAAAGGGTGGGTACGTTATCGAAAGTTATGTTTTTCTTTTGCTGTGTCGATAAAGAAGAAAGAAGTTACTTTTGAAAAACACGTTACTATGTTAACATTGTTGACTGAAGAATAATAGAGATATATGCACGAGAAAATGATAAAATTTAATATGAATGACAAAAGGCCCTATAACCCCAACTTCTCGTATTCGGACAAAGGTCAAAAAGGTTCCGTTCGATTTCTGAGATTTTTTCACATTAGAAAAACTGCAAAATATGTATGATTAGCATTACGGAGCAGAAAAAATATTCAAGATAAGGGATTTTGGGCCAAAACGGCTCAGTATCCCACTTTCCCTTATTTTTCTAGAAACTTCATTCAAATACTAAAAAAAGAGGTATAAACTGTAATTTTCCGATTGCTACTTCAAAAGTTATAGCATTTGATATATTTTTACTCCATATTTTCCCATAGTACCAATTTCAAAAATTTCCAGGGCAAGGTGGGCGGGAGTCTGGAATTGTCCAAATGATGTGAAATTTGGCATCTGAGCTTACTTTGACATTTATCACAATATGAGAGGGGGAACCTTTGAGAATTCAAAAACAATTTTTTTTTGCGGTGCCCTACTGTGGATGTGGCAATATGAGTCAATCGGTGACTAATAGAAACCAGGGGCTCACGAGTTTCCCATTGCTGAAGAGGTACTAACTCATACTGAACTAGAGGACTTAGGTTTAAAAGGGCCCGGCAGTAATACAAACCTTGGGGCCCGACGCGGTTCTCGACGGCCCTGCATACAGGTACCAAGTGTAATAAGAATGTAGCAGACTTATTGAACATATTCAGTTATGGAAACATAGCATGGATATATGAGAAAGGAACGATTGCACCACTAGGTTGATTAAAACAGGTTTTTCATAGTATTTATGGCATATTGAGCGGTTATTTCGTCTTTAGAGCGATATTTGTTTAGAATCCTCGCTGTCCATAAAAACGGCGCTCTTCTTCTTGCACCAGCAGACCATGATGACCAAGCGGAGCCTCATACATCAGTAACCGGTTCCAATGGCTCGGTTTTTAGGTTCGACTTTGTGCTTTTCTGAGCTCATTTTCTACGGATCACGGACATACGATTGTTTCTTCCATCGCAAGGCAATTCGAGAATTATTTTTTTCAATAATTTCAAAAACATTTTCGATTTTCCTTTGGGAGAGCATTATTTTTGCAGCTGACGGTTTGACTCATCATGGTTTGGGCGACATTGACATCATATCTTTGATTTTAATTGTGCTGCTGAAGCAGCTTCCCAAAATGCTTCGATTGGTTGAAGTTTTGGTACATTCTGCGGATTATCATCTTTTCGGCCACATTCTACACATTGAGAGTTCAACCAAGCAAAGGTATTAGTTTCAATAGCATGCTTCAGTCAAATGGTAAACGAGGGGTACGCCTTCTTGGCAAAATATATCTGATGCACGATTTGGAAAATGGAATTTCGAATCAGAGAAACAATGGACATGCATGGAGAGTGCTAATCATACACAGAAATTGAAACTTGCTAAAATAAGCTCAAATGCTGGTTTGTTATAGTTTCACAATCCATAAAAGTAGTAAGTACACACGCATCAATCGTAAAGGGTCAGCTTCCTTCGTATGCCGCTATCATGACAACAAATATGTAATTCGACGCCTTTATTCAAGTCAAAATCAAATGTTGGAAAATACGTTTTAATGCTCACCAAGTCTTCCTCACCAAGGTTCCTGTAGACCCGGGACTACGACACACTTCGACATCTGATGGAAGGTCTAACTAATCAAATAAGACTCATTTATCGCAAAAAATAATGTGTTTCCAAGTGCTTAGGGTTTATGGTATAATGAATATTTGAGCTCGTTTGGCATTAACTCATTAGTCAATTGATGATTAATATTGTTAGAGCTGTTCCAAATGTTATTATGAGCATTTGTAGCACTGCCCGTTATGAGTACAAAAAAATTTCTACCATAATATGACACAAGCTTTTTAAAATCATCAAAACGCGATTTAACATGTAGCAAATTTACCGAACAATAAACGTATTTCATGTCTATGCTGTCAACAACCAGATTGACAGCAAAAATATCGCGAGTTGTCCTATTTGATTCACTCTAGAATACCTATCCGTCTTTCAATTTTATTATGTTAGAGCTTCGGTTGATACAGCGATGGAAAGGTCGATTATGCTCCGCTTGCTGACTTATTTTGGTCTTTCCAGTCTTTTGGTTTTCGGCTAGAAGTGAACTTGGGACTCCTATTTCTGCTGCCTTCTACGACATGAGAGCTGGACTCCAGCGACACGGCATCCAGGCTGATTTAGTCCAGAGAGAGATAATAGACTGTTATCTACCTCCTAATGGACCACAAACGAAAAAGTTTGTACTACTTGAATGATATATGACATTAGTTCGTTTAGGATGTGAAGTTCCCCAACTAACTTTTTAAATGTTTTTGGACAAAAAACTTACAACAACTAACTAACTACACATTACTTTCGAAAGTTCAATTTAATTGTATGCTTGTTTGTGTTTTAAAAACCCCAAAACAACATGTGCGTAATTATAAATGCCCTAGCCTGGCGGTTCAATGGCTAAAGCCTTAGATGACCTTAGAAGTCACTCGGCGTATGCTCGAGCCCCAGCCAGAAGGAACTCTTAGTGATAAGTAGGGTCGCAATACTAACCCTGCAATCGTACTGTAAAATAATGTTAGTGCCAAGGTATTGTTTTTGATAGTGAATCGTTGAAACTCAACGAAAAAGTTGTAATGGACTATTCATGACACACAACTTATTCTATGTAGTATGTAAATATTTAGATCAAAATACTATTCTACCGTATAACTGAAAAAATAAGTTGTGCTTAATAATTCTCATAACAGTGACAGTGGAACATATCGACGTGTTTTATTGTACATTGTTAATATTCTATGGATCAATGTCAGTTAATTTATGGCGCAAAATGTATCATTTTATGGAACATTTCCAATATTTTTTGGGGCATTGGTTGATTTTAATTGCTCTTTTATTACTATTTTAGTGCTCTTTTGCGACCATTTTATGGTTCAATTTTACATAATCTATGGATCAAATCACCCCTTTTTATGGATCATTCACATTGTTTTATGGATTTTCAGTTTTGTTTTATGGAACATGGCCAACTTTTTAATGGATCGTTTTACAATTTTTTATGGATTATTTTAAATATTTTATATGCAAAAGTACATTTTCCCATAACTAATCTTACTAATTTCAAGGATCTTTCTTGGTCGGGGTCCAACTGGACATATAACTACTGGCTCATGGTACCAGTGCATTACTTGCGGTATCAATCAGTTTCGTCAACATTTTGATAGAATATGATAATATGATAATAGAATGGTAATAATATATGCCCTTATCAGGAGGTAAGAAATAGGAAAAGCACAGGTTCCAATAGCTAGTCTGTTCTGTCGAGTCTCGATCTAGATAGACGCTTTGTGTTAGTAGAAGTAGTTCGTCAGCTCTATCCGTTTCAATAACTGTTCAAGTTACGTACCAAATTTTGGCAATAGAATTTTTTGACGTTTTTGAATAGAACCATAATTCGCATAGTTCAAAAAACCAAACCTCTTATTTGTGGATTCAATACTTTTTGGTCCATCAACCATTACTTGAAAGGAATCGTTATGCGTAGCATGTTAAAAAATCGTGGTATTTTAAGAAACCGTGCAAAAATTTGGACAAAAAAACCGTAAAAACAGGCAACACGCTTTAGGATTTTTGGAAAAATCCGCCCATGTGCCAGAGGTAAATAATCACTCGATTGATTTGAGCAATCTGATTGCTAGCATATATTCCTAGCATAAAGCCATAAAGCTCAAAAGAAATAAAGTTAATTTATAATAATTTATTATACTGGTGCAATATTTTGGCGCTTCTTGTATGCGTAATTCAATATTTTTTTTATAAACTTATAGTATCAGTTGGAAAGAGATCGGAAATCGAAACTTTTTAGTAGATTTCTTCATAAACGAAACTTTATCTGTGAGTTCTAAAATACAAACAGGGTAACTATAATTGATGTAACGCAAAAATTTCATTTCATTTACCCCCTCCCTCTTCTCAGGGTCACTGGTTATTTCCTTGGTAAATAAGTCACGAATAAGATGTTTTTTTCTTCGGTAGAAATACATTTGGTATGTTTTAGGTTATTTTTTTCCACTATACTTCACAAAATGTTGAAATTTTTTCATTGTCCCTCCCTCAATACAAGTGTGACGTGATCATAACAGTTTTTGCAACCGGCCGAGACGGTTGTGCCTCCAGGTGGAAGGTTTTGTTCTCGAGAGAATGACGGAGTGCGAGACGCTGTATGCGTTTTTGTGGGAGAGAGAGACCAGTTTGTTAAGTGTGAGTCGACAGTTTATACATCGGAGGCGTGGTCAACGGCATCCTCGACAAGTGGTGTGTTGACAGCAAACCGCGGGTAGACGAATTTGCCTACCGCGGTGGCAGAAATCGACAGTGATCGTGCCTGTACACACAGAAAAAATATATTGTATTGGTGTCGTCGGGCAATTCTAATTGACGAGAGGGGAAGCGTCACAGGTAGACCCATTCGCTCTATTTGTCTACCGCAGTGGTACGACGAATAAGGAAAACAAGTGGCACCGAAAAGTGCCGCATCGACAGTGGAATTTTCGCAGCAAGCCACAGGTAGCCACATTTGTCTACCGCAGTGGTGGAAACGGAGAGAGCGCGCTTGTGGTGGTGATACCGACGAGCAGCTTAAACAGAGAGAGTTTTGAAGTGTTGCAGGTAGGACTATTTCTCTACTGAAGAAGCGACGCGACGAAGAAGGACAGCAAGTGTCACATTGTCAAACAACGGGCATCGCGTTTACAACGTAATACATGAGGTGTGTTCTACCGGTGTCTTCGTCACCTAAGAGATAGCAGATAACAGGTATATTTTTCATTCCTTTTTGTGATAGTTTTTCTTGCTAGGTAAGATGGATGACGAGATGGGAGAACGAGTAACAGACCCTCCCCCTAAGCCTTCTGCTGAAAACGTAAACCCGATTAGAATTAAAATTTACCCAGAGTCGTCAACGGGACCATGGATTGTTTTTATTAGGCGTAAAGTAAAGGCGCTAAATATCATTCAAATTTCGAAAGATTTGACTTCGCGATTCTCGGATGTAAAAGAGATCGTCAAAGTTAATAAAGATAAAATACGCATTGTCGTTGGTAGTCTCAAACAAGCCAATGCAATTGCTTCTTGCGAGCTTTTTACGAGTGAATATAGAGCGTATATTCCTTCAAAGGAAATTGAAATTGATGGGGTCATCACAGAATCGAGTTTGACTGTTGATGACTTAATTAAGCATGGGGTTGGTCCTTTCAAAGACACCATACTTAAAGACGTAAAGATACTTGAATGCAAGCAATTGCATTCAGTATCACACGAAGGAGATAAAAAAGTTTATCGACTGTCTGACTCGTTTCGAGTGACTTTCGCTGGGTCTGCGCTGCCCAACTATGTCATTATCGATAAGATTCGTCTCCCTGTTTGCCTTTTTATCCCTCGTGTAATGAATTGCCTTAATTGTAAACAGCTTGACCACACAGCCACTTACTGTTCCAATAAGGCACGGTGTGGCAAATGTGGGGGTTCTCATCAAGAGGATACATGCAATGAAAATTTAGAAAAATGTTTAATGTGCGGAGAAAACTCGCATGAGCTCTCTACATGCCCCATTTATAAATTGCGCGAGGATAAAATTAAACGATCCTTGAAGGAGAGGTCTAAGCGCTCCTATGCAGAAATGTTGAAAAATGCTACCCCTAAACCCATCTTCTTAGAAAACACTTACACATCTCTATTTTCGGAACAGTCTGACTCTGACGGAGCGTGCGAAGGTACATCATTTGTTTTACCCGGAAATTCCAGAAAAAGAAAACAGTCTTCTTTTCCCAAGCTGCCAAGAAAGGGCCTTAAAATTTCTCCACCAATAGATAAACTGCGCCCAAAACCGAAAAATTCCGATTCAAAACCGTACAATCCAAACAGAACACCATTACTGGAAATAATAAAATTTCGACTTCCTCTGAGCCTCAGCCGGGGGTAGGATTATTGAAATTTTCTGAAATTGTTGATTGGATTTTTAAAGCATTCAATATTTTTGAACCACTAAAGAGTATACTTTCAGCTTTCCTCCCAACAATTAGAACATTTTTAGAGCAGCTGATTGCTCAATGGCCCATCCTTGCAGCAATTATATCTTTCAATGGTTAATTTAACTCCTAAGGTGAAAGACTCCATCACTGTTTTACAGTGGAATTGCAGAAGTATCATACCAAAAATTGATTCCTTAAAAATTTTACTGCATAATTTAAAATGCGATGCTTTTGCTTTTTGTGAAACATGGCTCACCTCAAACATTGATTTCAACTTAAATGATTTCAACATTATTCGCCTAGACCGAGACACCCCGTATGGAGGAATTAAAAAGTGCTATTCTTTCTATAGAATTACCATCCCCATGATTGCTGGCATTGAGGCTGTAGCAGTCCAAACGAGTATTAAAGGCAAAGACATGTCTATCGCTTCTATATATATACCTCCCAAAGTTCAAATTGGACAACGTCAAATTTTTGAGGTAGTGGAATCCATGGCTGCTCCGCGTCTGATACTGGGAGACTTCAACTCGCACGGAGTATTGTCTCTACAATGATAATCGATCCTCTTTGATATACAATGTTTGTGACGAATTTAATATGACAGTTTTAAATACTGGCGAAACAACACGCATCCCCAGACCTCCTGCACGTCCAAGTGCATCAGATCTATCTCTGTGCTCGACATCACTTCGGTTAGATTGCACGTGGAAGATTGTACCTGATCCTCACGGTAGCGATCATTTGCCAATCGTTGTTTCAATTAACAGTGAATTAGGCCTTACGAATTCAATCAACGTTCCTTATGACTTAACACGAAATATTGATTGGAAAACATACGAAACATTAATTTCCACTTCTCTTGCTTCGACAGAAGAGCTACCCCCTACCGAAGAATATGAATTCCTAGCGGGTTTAATTATTGAAGCAGCAGAACAAGCCCAAACGAAATGCAATCCTGGAATGACAATAAATAGACGGCCCCCTAATCCTTGGTGGGACAAAGAGTGCTCTGATGCATATGAAGCTAAAAAAGTTGCCTACAAAGAAATTATGAAACAGAAAGGGGGTATACGTGAGAACTTTGAAAATTATTTCATTTTGCAAAACAAATTTGACAGTATACGTCGTGCCAAAAAGTCTAGTTATTGGAGACGCTTCGTTGATGGCTTGTCAAGAGAAACATCAATGAGTATTCTTTGGAACACAGCCAGAAGAATGAGGAATCGAAACGTGACTAATGAAAGCGAAGATTTTTTGAATCGTTGGATATTTAATTTTGCCAAGAAAATTTGTCCAGATTCTGCTCCTGCGCAGAAAATCATTCGTGATGCTCCCACACGTAACGATTTCATAGATTCGCCTTTGACAATGATGGAATTTTCAATTGCACTCCTCTCATGCTCCGAGACTAGACAGAATTAAATTCAACTTGGTGAAGAATCTGCCTGACCTAGCAAAAAGACGCTTGTTGAATTTATTCAACAAGTTTCTTGAGCAGAATATTGTCCCGCGTGACTGGAGACAAGTGAGAGTTATCGCCATTTCAAAACCGGGAAAACCAGCCTCCGATCATAACTCGTATCGACCGATTGCAATGCTATCCTGCATCAGGAAATTGTTGGAAAAAATTATCCTACGACGTCTCGACAATTGGGTTGAGGCGAACGGCTTGCTCTCAGATACCCAGTTTGGTTTTCGGAGAGGAAAGGGAACGAATGATTGCCTGGCGCTACTTTCGTCAGAAATCCAACTCGCTTACGCAAAAAAAGAACAAATGGCGTCTGTGTTCTTAGACATAAAAGGAGCATTCGACTCAGTCTCTAATGATGTTCTCTCGGAGAAGCTACATCAATGTGGTCTTTCACCGATATTAAATAATTATTTATACAATTTATTGTCAGAAAAGCACATGCATTTTTCATATGGCGATTTGGTGACACTCAGAATAAGTTACATGGGCCTCCCACAAGGCTCTTGTCTAAGCCCCCTTCTCTATATTTTTTACGTGAATGACATTGATAATTGTATTGTCAGCCCATGCACTCTAAGACAACTTGGAGATGATGGGGTGGTTTCTGCCACAGGACCTAAAGCTATAAATTTACAACAACCATTGCAAGATAGCTTGGATAATTTATCAATTTGGGCTTTAAAGCTGGGCATCGATTTCTCTACGGAGAAAACAGAGTTGGTCGTTTTCTCAAGGAAGCGTGATCCAGCTCAGCTTCAGCTTCAGTTGGTTGGTAGAATGATAGCCCAAGTCCTGACTTTTAAATACCTTGGAATTTGGTTCGATTCTAAAGGCACATGGGGAGGCCACATTAGGTATCTAATAACGAAATGCCAACAAAGGATACATTTTCTGCGAACAATAACTGGATCATGGTGGGGTTCTCATCCAAGTGACATGATAAGATTGTATCAAACAACAATACTTTCAGTAATGGAATATGGGTGCATCTGTTTCCGTTCAGCTGCGAACACTCACATTATTAAACTGGAACGGATACAGTATCGTTGTTTACGAATTGCCTTAGGTTGCATGCAGTCGACCCATACGATGAGTCTTGAAGTACTAGCGGGAGTTCTTCCTTTAAAAGACCGATTCTGTGATCTGTCCTCTCGTTTACTTATTCGATGTGAGGTTATGAATCCACTGGTAATTGAAAATTTTGAAAGACTTGTCGAGCTTCAACCCCAAACCAGATTCATGACAGTGTATTTCAATCACATGTCACAAGAAATAACGCCTGCTAGGTATGTTCCCACATACGTCAATATACTAGATACTCCTGATTACACTTTATTCTTCGACACGTCCATGCAAGCAGAGATTCGTGGAATTCCGGATCATCTACGCTCGCGGAGATCCCTAAAATATTCACAAGTAAATATCAACACATAGACTAAAATGTTTTACACTGATGGGTCACGAATCAGTGAGACCACTGGTTTCGGTATTTTCAACAATAATTTTTCAATTTCTCTCAAACTTGCAGAACCCGCCTGTTTATATAGCGGAACTAGCAGCAGTTCACTATAGTTTGCAAATAATTAATGCTTTACCCCCGAACCATTACTTTATCCTCACTGATAGTCTCAGCACAATTGCAGCTCTACGCTCAAAGAGGATTGATAATCACGATCCATTCTTTTTGGGGAAGATACGAGAATCTCTGAGTAACCTAACAAGAAAATGTTATAAATTTACCCTAGTGTGACTCCCCGCCCATTGCTCTATTGCGGGCAATGAGAAAGCTGATAATTTAGCCAAGATTGGTGCACTAGATGGTGAAATGTATAAAAGACCCATCGCTTACAATGAATTTTATAGCGATTCTCGACAGAGGACACTTGTTAGTTGGCAAACATCTTGGGACAATGGAGATATGGGACGATGGCTACACTCAATTATCCCTAAAGTATCAACGAAGGCATGGTTCAAAGGATTGGATGTAAGTCGGGACTTCATCCGTGTGATGTCTAGGCTCATGTCCAATCATTATACTTTAGATGCGCATCTCCGTCGTATTGGGCTCGCTGAGGGTAATCATTGTGCTTGTGGAGAGGGTTACCAAGGACATTGAGCATGTTGTTTGGTCCTGCACTGAATATCGTGAAGCCAGATCACAATTAGTAGATTCTTTACAAGTCCGAGGAAAACCAATCCATGTTCCTGTTAGAGACATCCTGGCGTATCGCGATCCTCTATACATGGAACTTATCTATCATTTTCTAAAAACAGCGTCTGTCAAAATTTAATGAAATTCATCTCCTCATACTCTCATCCAAGGCTAATCATTCACCAATTAAAGTGTCCTAGAATATTCAGTTTTTAAATTTAGACAATAACAGAAAAAAAGTAAATAAATACACCCGAAAATACTAGATCATTATGAAATACAACAATGTAAGGAAAAAAGGAAACAATAAAGTGATTTCAGTGTTAGTTTTAGACAAATTACTAGTATAGTTAAAATTAGTCTTAAGGATTTTTGTAACGTGCTATGTAAAAAAAGAAACGCGTAAAAAGTTTTTGCAAATGCCGTGTCAAATAAACGTATGGAAAAAAAGTGTGACGTGATTTATAATTAGGCCATACACCAAGCTTTCGGGTAGTACTAATTTAGCACAAATCATGTGCTTTTCTACTGCGCAGAACAAGCGACGATATAATGCATACGACGGGAAAATTGAACGACGATGTGTCAAAATGGAATTTTTTTTGTCAACTTTTCGGGAGAGTATTATATTGAAGGGAAAGTTATTGGCAGTTGACAATCAATAGTTTTGGACATTTTTAATACACAAGGGGTTTGACGATGTATCAAAATGGATTTTTTCAACTTTTGGGGAAAGTTTATTATATTGAAGAAGTTATTGGTAAGTGAAATTCAATATTTTGGGCATTTTCAATGTACCGTCGGTGCGCCAAAATAGAAATTTTTTCAACTTTTCGCGAACTTTTTATATAGAAGGGCAGGTTGTTGGCAGTTGAAAATCGATAGTTTTGGACATTTTCAATTCACAAGAGGATCCATCAGTGCACAGTGTTTCCAAAGTGGCAAAAAGGTGAAAAAAAATTCTTTGAACCACGAAAAACATTTTTTTGCTATAGTGTCTTCAGCAAAGGTTATTTATATTTTTTTGCATTTAAAAACTATTAGTTGGGTGATTAATCCTTCTAAAGCAGAGAATCAAGTTTCTGTTTGGTCATTTATGAAAATAAAAAAAAAACTTTCTTTGGCAAAGTTGTTGAGAATATCTTAAGTATTAACTTCGCTGAAGAGACTATGTATCTATCTGTCGATTTTAATTTACATTTGTGGAGATTTCTTTGATATACCCCAGAAAATTGCTTTTTTTTTAAAATACTTTTCCTGGTGATTTTGTAGAATTTCAAAATATTCCAAAATTTTGTTCAGCATAAGAAAATACAGAATTTTTGTAATGTAAGTTTATTTGTATCTGTTACAACTTACAAGTTATCGAATGTCCAAAAAGCAATATTTTGGTATGGAAGCCGCAAATTTCAGCAGACGAATACCAATACGAATCTGTAAAACAAACACTATCAAAATCGTTTGGTGGGCTCTAACCTACGTTCAAGTCAAATTCGAGTAAATTCCTTCTTTAGCATATTTTTCTTATCTTAGAGATGCAAAATTTACAAAAATAATAATACTGTACTGTAAGACCTCCTTAAGGGAAATTTTTACTAAATGATCAGAACTGGTTATGAGGCTTTGTGGAGGGACTAAAGAAGAATATTTTAAGCGCTGCGGTTTATTAAAAAGAAAGAAAAAAATATGTTAGTCCAGGTGTTTGCGTTTCGGCTTCGTCTCTTCAGAACCAGAAAAAAATGTGCCGATTTTGTCAATGTCATCGTTTTATCAGCCTAAAATTCGACAAGGGGCTGATAAAAACGGGTCCTCACTGTATTCAAAAAACGACTAAAACTCTATTATGAGGCCGTTCATAAATTACACTACATATTTAAGAATAAAAGAAGGAAGCATGAAGCATCTTGTTACATAGTGGAGAGAAGAAACGGAGGATGGGGCTAAAAGCTTCCTAACTAGAAAAGGAAAATCAAACATTGGAAATATGTATGTATATTCCTGAGGCCGTTCATAAATTACACTACATATTTAAGGGTAAAAGAAGGAAGCATGAAGCATTTTGTTACATAGTGGAGAGAAGAAACGGAGGATGGGCTAAAAGCTTCCTAACCTAACTAGAAAAGGAAATCAAACATTGGAAATATGTATGTATATTCTCCTTTTGAAATCCGAAATCTTCTACTTTAAATTAAAATTATAATAAAATCTGTTAATCACCACATCACTTAAATGTGTAGTGTAATTTGTGAATGGCCTAATTAAAGTGGTTTAGTAGTTTTTTCAATATATGTTTTTGAGTGATAAAAATTGCTAATTACACAATAGCTCAAAATTTGTTATCGTCATGGTCAAAACAAATTTGATCACCTTTTTGCCCCTTGGAAGCACTGTGCACCTGGGACTCTTCTGTGCACCAACTTATTCGAAAAGTTTAAAAAATTCCATTTTGACACATCGTCGGACCCTTCTGCGTATTGAAATGTCCAAAATTATTGATTTTCAACAGCCAACAACTTTCCCTTCAATATAATACACTTTCACGTAACCGGCTGAGCTAACCAGGACGTCAGTCGTACCGGTTTCGCCATCTGGCTCGAATGCACCAACTGAAATATTCAGCTCGTCAGCCATAATGCGTCCGTCGCTGTCTGCTTTACCACGAGACATCGGCACATTCTCCCAAAGAGCTATGTTCTCTCTTCTACACTATCATTTTTTTTGACATTAAAAATGTCTTACTCCACTATCTGGGGCTAGGTGTCATTCTAAAATCTAAACTATCTCCCATGTAACGAAACTATGTAAGGTTTGCACGCTTATAACTCCGTTGTTACTAGATGGATTTTAATCATTCATACACCAATCGATTCAGAAACACCTAACTTAAATATTGGTAATAATTTAATATCTCCCCAATAAAAGTAGACTTTTGGAAATTGGTAAAATTAAAAAGTTCACGAAAAACGTAAAAATTACCATTCATGAGGCAGATTTCTCAGACACAGCCGTCATTAGAGGGCACCTTAGTAACTCAATCAAACACGAAAAGTCATAAATAGAAGCAACGCATGTCCGTTTAAATCAGTTGTTGCTAATATCCCATACGAGCAACATCGTCTCCGGGCGATGCAATAAGCGCTATCGATTTTCGGCAACGTTGGCATTTGCACACACTCGCACCTAAGTGACTAAACCATATACGGTTAGTTTATAAATAGAGGTGACGCGTACACGTTTGAATCAGTTTTTGTTCTTATGTCGAACGGGTAAGATCATGGCTGTAGCGTCTGGACGATTGGCTTTTATATGTTTCATATTTCGGTTATATGTGATATACAGGCTGGGAAAAATCATTTCACGAAACGATCAATTTGAAATCATCCACTAACATGCTCCTACTGTGAAACCCGATCTCGGTAACCCTTCTTGTGTAGAGTTACGCGTTCGTGCGAAAGCGAGAAACAAAACAAAAAACTGAAAAAAATGACAGCGCACGGCAGTGTTAGTATTCACCCAACGATTCATTTTCCATTACATATATAGTGTTTTGAATGAAAGCAGAAAGGATCGCAAATGAATGCATTCTTTCATTCACAAAGATTCCTTTCAAAACATTCACCAGATCATTCTAATAAAAAAAACTTGTCGTTCGTGTTTATAGACCTTTGAAACTTTCACTTGGTGATCTCTAATTGTCAAGTAAGTAATTTGCAATGTGCTGGTGAAAAAAAAATTAAAGGGTTGTGTACAGGTCACGACCACGGTGACATTAAAAATGTAGCACGTTCTTGTTCACTCACCTGTTTTCATATGTTACAATTTGCTATATACCCTCCCCATCAAAACATAATTTATTGAAGGTCTTTTAACGGTAATCTATTAATTAATCAAGTATCTCACTAGGTGATTGGCATTATTTGGCTGATCCATCTAGTAAAAATAGACTGGTCTGTCCAGAAAATATATTCAAAAGAAAAAGCCAACGGAAATATACAGATTCTCCATGAAATATGAAATTTCATTTTCCATTTAAATTTTCAATAATGTGCTAATGAACTTAAGTAAACAATCTTAAGTTTAAGTATTTCTTGATAGATTAGTGGTGGAAAAAATGAAATTATTTGATAAATTACATTGTTATGCAACGTTCGCACTACCAGTTAAAACGGGTTTTTATGCTATCTTGGTGACATTTTTCTTGTTGCTAATTATTAAAACGTATTATAACTCTGTAGTGTAAACATTATATTATTAAACCAATTCTGCAGCGTTTTATGTTATATAGGTGTTTTATGTGGTAATAGGACTGACATAATTATATCTTCAGTACAGCGGTTTGTTTCATAATTTAAAAGATTTATTTTAAAATTTAAATTAGTATACGCTACCGTTCTATTTGAAAAAACTTTAAAACGCAATTAGAACTGTGTTTTAAATACATAGGGTAGGACAGATATTCTGACTGGATAAACTGGGAAAACAATTTTAAGTCCAGTAACGCTTAAGACATGGCCTGAATTTGAATCGAAAAAGAACACCCGCTTCAACTGCTGCTGGGACGGTAAGTTCTGTTTTAAAATTTTCCGTTGTGTGCAGTACGAAACAAAAGTGTTTGAAATTAGAAAACAAAAAGTTCTGCTGGGAATGTGATTGTTTCCGATGCAATTACACTCAGATTTTTCACGCGGGGGAAATAGGCCGTGTAAATGAAAACCGCGTAAATTTAAAAAAAAACGCGGTAATAAAAAACCGCGTAAATTTCAAAATCCGCGTAGAAAACCTGAGTGTACTCTCCTATATAAAATACTACGCTGCTGAACAGTGCAATAACTACAGAAGCACGTTGTCAGATGCCTTACTGAAAAAAACATATAACCGAAATATGAAACATGAAAACCAATAGGCTCTTTACCCTACGCAGCTACAAAGCGCCGTAAACATGGATTAACAAGTTACAACGCACACGCATGCATAAAAATAAATATATTTTTTTTCAAACGCAACACTCTTAAGCAGCACACACCGTATTGAATTAAATCCAAACCACCCCGCCCACCCACTTTGCAAATCATTCTGTGACACCGTGCTGGTACCCGAAAAATCCGCACACGGCCACCGCTGCCGAAAATGCATAGCGTCTACCGCTTATTGTAGTGCTCAGACGCTGCAGCCATGATCTTATCCGTTCGACATAAGAACAAAAACTGATTCAAACGCAGAGATGCTAGATACTTTATTCAAATGTCTGCAAAAATAATTTTAAAAGCCTGGGAAGAACAAAAAATTTAAGTAAAACTATTTTTGACCAAAAATGGCTTATTGATGATGTGTTATATTACATGAAAATAGTGCATTTATAGCCCAAGATAAGTACAGAGATGTAGCTTATGGAGAAACAACCTAAAGTAGATTTGAAACTAGTTTAACCAAAAGCCTTTATTCTCAAAAATCTGTAAATATCTGTAACCAAACTAAAAAATCTGTAAATATCTGCAACCAAACTAAAAAATCTGCAAATATCTGCGTCATCGAAAAAATCTGCAGCTTAAATTAAAAGCCTGCGAATTTGCAGACATGTCTGCAAATCTGGCATCTCTGTTCAAACGGGTACGCGTCACCTCTATTTATAAACTAACCGTATATGGTTTAGTCACTTAGGTGCGAGTGTGTGCAAATGCCAACGTTACCGAAAATCGATAGCGCTTATTGCATCGCCCGGAGACGATGTTGCTCGTATGGGATAAGAGCAACAACTGATTTAAACGGACATGCGTTGCTTCTATTTATGACTTTTCGTGTTTCATTGAGCAACTAAGCTGCCCTCTCATGACGGCTGTGTCTGAGAAATCTGCCTCACGAATGGTAATTTTCCCGTTTTTCGTGAACTTTTTAATTTTACTAATTTCCAAAAGTCTACTTTTATTGGGGAGATATTAAATTATTACCAATATTTAAGTTAGGTGTTTCTGAATCGGTTGGTGTATGAATGATTAAAATCCATCTAGTAATATCGAAGTTATAAGCGTGCAAACCTTACATAGTTTCGTTACATGGGAGATAGTTTAGATTTTAGAATGACACCTAGCCCCAGATAGTGGAGTAAGATATTTTTAATGTAACAGTTTTTAGAATGAAACGACGCTGTAACCAGAAAAAGATTCTGTTGCAAGTTATCCAGGAGGAGGGCAGAAAATTCCACTGCAAAGCAGATGAGAATTGTGAATATAAGCAAGCACAGCTAATGCTCGAAAATTTCCAAAGGAACATTTTTAAAATGCATCCTGCTGCGTATACAGTAATGAATTTAACAGCACCACCAAACGAGAAAGCCTAACATGGATTGTTTAAAAAATACTAAATTGTTAATTATACAATTTTCATGTATGTCATGTACAAGCATGCATTTGCCCAGAAATAACTTCATAAAACGATTCCGTGCATATAACATTATCAATTTCAAGTGGATTCTAGTGCAATATACTTCCCAATATTGATTATAGTGTACATTTGTAGTATAAAGTTGACCTAACCCAACTGGAGAATACAATCTCACATTCATTTGTGAACTAAAAGTTGATTCACTTGTGAATTCAATCTTCCGATTCAATCCGCGAATATAGAACCACAATCTTCTTCATTCAACATAGTACGTGTCATTCTTTTACCTGGCTCACTTTTTCGGAAGCTCATCTCATTCAGTTGTGTTCATTTGGAGAGTTTTAGTCGGATCGTGAATGAACGACTGACTGCTGTCAATACAATGAACGGATTCGCCAAGAATCATGCGAATGAATGATAATTCCCATCGCTGGTGATATATATTTCGGTTATATGTTTTTTATCAGTAAGCCATCTGACAACGTGCTTCTGTAGTTATTGCACTGTTCAGCAGCGTAATATTTTATATAGGAGAGTACACTCAGGTTTTTGACATTAAAAATGTCTTACTCCACTATCTGTAACGAATGTAACGAAACTATGTAAGGTTTGGACGGTTATAACTTCGCAATTAGTTGATGGATTTCAATCATTTATGCATCAATCGATTCAGAAACATCTGACTTGAATATAATTGCTAATTAGATTGATGTACTATATAAGTATTCTGTTGAAAATCGGTTGAATTAAAATTGAAAAAATTCACGAAAAAGGGGGCATGTGCATACACGAGGCGGCTATTCCGAGCAGAGCCGTCAATACAGAACATTTAAGAGGTCAATCAAACAAGGAAAAGTTATAAATATATGTGCTGAATTTCCTTTTTGTCTTATCATTCGATACTTGATAGTCGACGAGTAGTGTACGGACGTATGCACCTAAATGATTCTCATAAACAAACGGCCAATAATTGCCGCTGTACTGCACTGAACAAACAGATTGTTGCGTGATTTGGGAAATAATCATAATTGTGTAGCAGATTCCGTAGAGGATACGATTAGCGTAAATTTTGATGAAACTGATTTTGTAAAAGCATTGGTTAGCCATGCTTTGATTGGTGGTTTAATTGTTAGCACCGCCTTTTTGGCGATGAACCACATCTGAGGTACGTAAAACGAATTGTCTGTAGGAAAATGTTTTCAGTTTGCATTTGATCATCGTTGAAACCAGTTCGTTTATCGCCGGCGTCCGCTTCGTTAGTTCCTGGAAGGAACGCTCCTCGTTAGCAGCAACAAACAAAGGCGCTCTCAAAATTGCCTCCATCACTAGACGTGTACAGAAGTCGCATTGTTATTGGCAAGGAAACGTCGAAATAATATTCACAACAACAACAACGGTTCTTATTAGGACCACAAAATCGTTCTCAGAAGAATTACAATTGAAATTTCCATTTCGTGCTTGGGAAAATAACTTCCCTCTTGTCGGGTTAGTTATTTTCTATAATAATATCCGAAAAATGTACGATAAACCAAATAAAATGACCAATTGGACGAAAGCTACAAAAATTTGAGTCAGAAAAGTGACATTGACGATCGTTTGTTTGGCAACTGAAGTTGCCGTTGTTTTCCAACGTCAATTATTTGCGCTGTGCTGTACGGAATAAACAGATTTTTGCGCGATTTGTTGGGAAATAAATTGTGTAATAGTTTCCGTAGAGGATTACCATAAATTTTGATAAAAAATGATTTTGAAAACGCGTTAATTCGCCGTGCTACAAGTGATTGGTGATTTACTTGTTAGCGCCGCCTTTTTGACGATGAACCACATCTGAGTTAGGTAAAACGAATTGTCTATAGAAAAATGTTTTCAGTTTGCATTTGATCATCGTCGTTCGCTTGTCGCCGGCGTCCGCTTTGTTAGTTCCTGGAAGGAATACTCCCCGTTAGCAGCAGCAAACAAAGGCGCTCTCAAAATTGCCTCCATCACTAGAGGTGTACAGAAGTCGCATTGTTTTTGTAAGGAGACGGCGATATAATATTCACAACAAACGGTCCTTATTAGGACCACAAAATCGTTCTCAGAATTATAAATTAAATTTCCATTTCGTGCTTTGGAAAATAACTTCCCTCTTACCGGGTTAGTCCGAAAAATGTACGATAAAACCAATAAACTGACCAATTGGACGGAATCAAGAAAATACCTACAAAAATTGGAATCAGAAAAGTGACATTGACGGAAAAATGCTTCGATCGTCTCTAAGTGTTTGGCAACTGAAGTTGCCGATTTGTTTTCCAACGTCAATTATTTGCGCGGTGCTGTACAGAGCAGATTTTTGCGCAATTTGTTGGGAAATAATCAAAACAATTGTTTAGTAGATTCTGTGGAGGATACGATTTGTTACCTTTTGTGTGTAGTCCTAAATAAGTCGGCATTACAGGATGTATCCACGAATAATATGGCTGGCTCACAAAAATGGTCGCATTTTTAATGTCATCGTGGTCGTGTCTTGTACACAACCCTTTAATTTTTGAAACAGAAAACGTGTTTAATCCACCTAACAGTGTGATGAGACATTTCTTATAACTTTTATCACTCTTTGGATATTATGTCGTTTGAGAACATTTAGAACTTGATGCTTCGCGATGTTTTTGATAACACATACTACATGAGATAGTGACAGGACTCAGAGAATCGCTCAAATCAGCATAGGACAACCTCAGTGCTAGAAATCTCAAACCAAATGGGAAAGCGAAAAAATGGCCCATAAAATAGACCTACCAACGAATTATTGTTAATGCTCTGTTAATAAAATATCTATATTGTGGTGGGAAAACTGAATTTTCCTAAAGGGGTTATATATTGTACTGAGCCAAAAAAATCGATTTGAAGTTTATACTTTACTCAAATTTCCAACGCGACTGAGAACTAAGAAATCAACGCTTTTTCTTGAAAAGGGCGATACTAGCATTGACACCATTCAAAGAAAATCAACAGTGAATATTTCCAGACTTGGTTTTATTTCCTATTTAAGAACTATTGTGTATTTTATGTCCTAGATTGCATGATTCAGTGATCGAAACCCAAAACTTCATAAAGTATTTGAAATTATTAAATTAAAATTTGTTTTTGCTATTGAAATTGACAAAATGATAGTATCGCCCCTTTGGAGAATGTTTACTTTTTCGGTCCCACCTATCAGCATTGAAGTATCGCCCTTACGTTTTTTTACAATAACTACCGTTCTACACCACCGATTTCGTCCGTGTTTTTAAATAGAGATCATTGTTACTATTTACAGCTGGTATCAGCTTGATAATCCTAAAAATACGAAAATAACAGTTTCGCCTCTAAACTGCTAGCAAAAAAAGTATCGCCCTGTTTGTTTGCATGGAGCGTGGAGGGCAAAACTTTAAATAAACAAACAAAAATACTGTTTCGCCCGTTGTATTTTTGCTGTAGTTTAAGAAAGTAATATCGTAGAATCAAATTTTGTAGGTTAATTTGTTGCGTTTCAAAGCCCTCATTCGCATGTATGAAAAAAGCCCTATGTTTACATTTGTAAGTATCGCCCTTTTCACAAAAAAGCGTTGAAATGAAATCGCAGCTCCTGATATCACGCTATCTCGGAAGTGCATGCGTGCATAGTTTCAAATTTTACTTCGACATCGACTTTTTCTAAAGGTGACTTCCCAGTAGTATCCTTGATTTGAATTATTATCGCTAATCCTAATGCCAAAGAACAAATAAAAACCTCACGAAAACGAACCGTTTGGGAAAATCATCATCATTACTGGAATTTTCACGAAACTTTTCGATAACCTTCCGTCACTTGCGTTAATGCACTGGGTGCACAGTGCTCTGAAAATCTAGCGAAATCGTCTTAGGGCACCAGTGGGTCTGTAAAGAATACTAAAAATTAATTTCTGTTCCATAATTTTCAGTTCAGCAATTCGAGAGATCGTGCTCACCGCAAGCCATGAAAAATAGACTACGTTGTGAAGCGATGGTCACTATTTATTAAATCACGGTTAAATAAAAATAAAACTTAAAAAATTTCAAATAGTTTATAATTTTCACAAACTTTCGTATTATTGTGTAGGAAAAAAGCTGAAAATTTCAATATTTTCTCTATCTGCAACATATAAACCCTTAAGTATACCAATTAATTGGTATACGAATTGGAATAGGTTCGCCAAATTTTGGAAGAAGTCTATAAAATAACCCCTTGAAAACTACCTAAAAATTATTGTAGTTCGATGCAATAAAAAAATCTTCAAAAAAGAAATGTACCTATTAATGTGAAACACAGCGAATAATACATACAATAAAGACTCATTTTATCAGTCTCATGGTGTATTTTAGGCTGACAAAATGGGGACATTGACTAAATCGGGCAATTTTTTTCTTTATAATAAACTGAAGCTGTTAAAATATTCTTCTCGTCCCTTGATGTAGTCTGATAACTATTTCTGATTATGATGAACTTTTTATTTTCGCATATTTCGCATATCTTCATGATAAGGAAAACATGCTCAAGAAAGGATTTACTCGAATTCAGTCTTGTTCGTCTGCTAGAGCCCATCAAACATATGTTCATATTTGGCTGATAATATCGGGGTTTCAATGTGTTATAATAGATATTCAGCATTCGAAGAAGTTGTTTGTGAACGAGTGTAGAACGTCTTTGTTTCTACTTATTTGAAATCAGCGGCGTAGCCAGAAATTCGGTTTGGTGAAAATCGATCATACGGCATAATTCCGAAATTGTAATTTTTGAAGTTTTAAAATTATGCAGAATTAATTTTTCAGAAAATAGTAACAGAGTTCGTGTCTTTAGCGAATTTGTTGATACTTTATTGTAGTCATGAATATTAACCTGAGAAAATTCACCATAAATACTTCTTGGACGATATACCGTCAAAATTATTTTATCAAATGATGCGCTGTTTAACGTTTGTAAAACTCATCGAAGATACTAAACCTCCGAAATTAGCGGTTTCAAAATGATGCTATCTTGACCTTAAATTACTGTTTTTAAAAATTTGACCTATACATATAATTGGTCATACAACAAAAATCAAATGCTCATCAAAATCGATCAGGAACTGCTAGAGTCGAATGGAAATCGTCATTTTTCATAAATTTCTCTCGTCTCAACTCGACGCATTCCCAAAATAAAAACTTGTTTTAATCCACCTAGTGGTGCAATTATGCTTTTCTCATTTATCCAGACTACGATTCCATGGCTGGTTATGTTCAATACAATGGTGGAAATGAATATTACATGTTCAGTACGATTTGCACATACATACAGTGGATCGACAGCCACGATCTTGAGATACTATGTGATACTGAAACATCGCTTGAAACCAGTGGCGGATCATGGAGAAAGATCCGGGAGATCCAGGTCCTGCCGAAAATTTTTCAACTTGTTAAGAAATTTTAAACTAGTTTTAATTTTAAAGTAGCAACCCCTCACTGCATACTCCCTCCGAGCCGGTATGATTGACGATTTTTGGAGTGATTGCACAACCTTTCTATATGAGAAAGGCAAAAATGTACCAAAGTCCAAAGAAGTCAATTTTTTGTTAAACATCTCAATGTTTCATGCATTTTAAAGTCATTTGGCATCAAAAATACAAATTTGATTTTGAAAATTTTTCATTTCAGTTTATATGGGAATCTGCTGTGTGATTGCACTCTTCAACTCGTAACTCCGTAACCGGAAGTCCAATCAATAAAAAATTCAATAGCGGCCGATGGGAAGGTTGTACCTTTCATTTCAGACTAACTTTGTGCAAATCGGTTCAGCCATCTCTGATTAACAGAGGTTACATTTTTTTCCACATACACACACATACATACACACAGACATTTTCCGATCTCGACGAACTCAGTCGATTGGCATATGACACACGGCTCTCCGGGTCGGGATTAGATTGACGAATTTTAGAGTGAATGAGAAAGGCAAAAACATTTTAGCAAATGTTGAAAGTTATGCATTTTTTTAGTGAGCAGTTCTATGTTTCATAGACATTAAATCTATTTTTACCTTCGCTTCCTATTAAATAAAGACCCTTATTACAGTACATTTCTACAAAAACGAGCTCAATTTGAAAATAAATCTGAAGGTTATGATTGATTACAGAACTCTGGAATTTTCTATTGGAATGTTTTCAGGCAGGAATTTGATATTGTTGCTATTATACAACTGTGAAATCGAGACCAATAGATCAGTTACATATCAGGACCCCATTCCGACAATTTATCAAAAGTCCTCATGATGTTTACAACAACAGGTTATCAATGTACGGATCAGATAATTGTTATTGTAATATTGAATTAAATCAGTCTGCATCAATAAATTTTCAACTTCAAACCAATTTTTTTTTGTGCTGTGGTGGGGGGGGGGGGGGTGGGTTGTATGGTGGTAAACCACAAAATCTTCTCTTGGCTACGCCATTGCTTGGAGTTATTTATTTCGTTTTTCATTGTCCAATATGTTTCAGATCGATCCGATGGTTATAAGTTAGAACAATTGCAGTCAGAAGGTTCGCACAAATGAACATTTTTGCACTGATAAGTTATCAAGTTCCATCCAGACAACTTGGAAGCGTTCGGTGATTATTTCTAGCGGTTGTAGATAGAAAAATGAAATACAAAATTCGTTTTATCGAAATAATGTTTGACTTATTTTAATGGATTATTACTGTATTGAACAATTAATAGGCGACAAAGAGTAATCCACAAACAACAAGCCATAACTTTTAAAGTATTCAAAATAGATATTTGAAGTCTTCAGTAAAGTTATTCGCAAAAGTAAGAGCTACAAATTTGCTGAAGGCATCATTTCGATATAATCACTTCCAAGAAAATTTGTGAAAATGCCAACACTGCCAAGTGATATCGTTTCAGTTTTTAGTTCGCGTCAATTTTGCTAATTTTTCTCGCGATACTCGATTTTGCTGACTGCTTACAACCGTGGAAGTGGAAGAACTGTTAACCGCCAACATCGGACCAGTGCTGTTCCTCCGATTAAATCATCACCATAGAGTGATTTATGTGATTTCGTATCGTGCTCTTCTGCTTGAAGCCACATTTGTTCTTCTCTTACAATCGCCATCGCTCTGTACAGTTCAGTCTCTGTCATAATGACCAAAAACAATAAGTGCGATGCTGTCTCTTGTTTTGGTTCTGCTGGCTTACGGAGTCAAAAGATTTGTTGCGAATTTTGTACCAAATGGTTTCATCATAAGTGCGTAAACCTAAATAATTCTGTGATCAAATCTCTTCGCGAATGTCCTGGAATCTGCTGGCTGTGCCCCAACTGTCGTATAATGGAGAACCGTTCACAGTCATCTACCGAAACAATGAACCTAATTCTGCAACGCACTTCATCAACGCTTAATCTCGTCGGTGGTGTTATGGATACATTACAAAGTTTTTGTAGAACGTACTCGCAAAATTTCTCTCGCCCAAGTTGCTGCTTTCATTCGCAACCTAACAACCGTGTAATCAACGAAACTGGAGGACCCTTCAAGGACCGTCTAGACGAGATTCAACTCAATTTGAGCAATATGTTCGACTCGATTATCGCCGACAGCAACAACAACAATTATAAGAGACCTCGCACTAGCAGTACTTCCAGACCTTCTCTGCCACCACCTGATAAGATTGCGAAAGCTGACGTTCCACTCACCAGTGCTGTTATATCAAACACTACAGTTCCTGTTTTTTCAGGTGAAACTAGCAACTATCATCCGATTACTACCACTGTTTTGCCTGCCACCAATTTGCCCACCAAAGCTACCTCTGTCATCATGAATCAACTGGCGCACGTATCAACTGCCGTTCTGCCTGCCACCACGGAGACAACAGATATTGCTGCTAACATGCTCGATACAAATGCTGCCCGCGGTGAAGCCTTGCTCGTCGCTAACATGAATTCCGCTGACCTTGCTGCTACCGACAATACGACTCTCAATCCAATCACTACCGCCACCGCCGCACCAAGCCTAACCACATGCCGCTCGCACAACCAATCTAATATTTTCATCGATACCAATACTGAACACACCTACACTGCTGCTGCTCCCACCGCTGCCTCCGCTGTTGCCACTTTAGCTGGCACACCCGCCAACATGCCACATTTAATTCCTGATTTAGCTGCCAATATTATCAAAAATTCGAATATCGCTCATCAGGCCATCGCACATCAAGCCATTAGTCAGCATCAGTTGAATTATGCCGTCTCTTCAAATCAATTAGGCCACACATCAAACAGCTACAACGAGCATCAATATCGACAACCAACTGGTTCTTTGACAACGTTAAGTGCACCTAGAACACAGCCCTTTATTATCGATAACGTAAATTTAAGCTATCCATACCCAGAAAACGTTCACAATTCTCAAGTTCCTCGTATCGCCCCCATCACCCGTTCTAGTAGCAACAATAATAGGATCACTGTACTTTCGGATACTGTTATTCATCCTCCCAATGTTTTCCCAGCCAGTAGCTCAATACCCCCTCACTCTGCAGCGAGTCATACCCTTGCTGTAGCGCACCCCATCGTAAATGAAAAATGGTTCTATATTACTCGATTCTTGCCTCACGAATCTGAACTTAATATTATTAGCTATGTGGCGGATCGAGCCAACTGTAATCCAAATATTATTAGGTGCCGCAAGCTTGCCCGTCAAGACATAGATAGACGACCTCTCTCATACCTGTCCTTTAAGATAAACGTTCCGGAGAGCATAGAAGAAAAAATACTTTCAACTGGTTTCTGGCCCGAGGGAGTATCTATCGCTCCTTTTTTAGACCGCAAGACAAATTCATTCAAGCGAATTTCGGCCACGCAGTATTTCCCATTAACAGCCTCTCCAAACATCCCTCAGCGTACCCCTCGTGGAACCCCCCACGCTCCCTCCAGCAGCAGTACCCACAACCGGCACATTATGTCCGAACACCAACTCAACAACTACCACCTCAGTTTCATCGAGTCGCGTCAACACCAACCCAGTTTCAGTTCAGATCGACGAACGAATCAACACTAGTTTAAGCAACGAGCTATTGATTTACTACCAAAACGTTGGTGGTATTAACACTCGTATTACTGACTACGCCCTTGCCTGCTCTGGGGCGACTTACGACATATACATCTTTACTGAAAGTTGGCTCAGCAGTAACACTCTTTCCAAGCAAATATTTCCTGAGTCGTATTCCGTTTTCCGTCATGATCGTTCGGTTTTAAACAGCAGAAAGCGATCTGGTGGAGGTGTTCTTCTGGCCGCTCGCATGAAATATAAAATTCGTTTGTTATCACCTCCCGATTGTTCTGGTGTTGAGCAATTGTGGGTCTCGCTCACTCTTCGCAGCTTCACACTATACATATGTGTGATTTATATTCCTCCTGATCGTGTGAACGACATTTCTCTCATTGAGCAGCATTTGAATTCGCTCAATTGGATAACTGCTCAGACGACTCTGAACGACCGAATCGTAATCATGGGAGATTTCAACTTCAGTGGCATTAACTGGATTCGCACTAATACATCCTTTCTGTATCCAAATCCATCTCATTCAACCATGAACTCGTGCACTATTCAGCTACTCGACGCTTACAGCACCGCAGGGCTTGTTCAATTATGCGACATTGCCAATGATAATAGTCGCATGTTAGATCTCTGCTTTGGGAGCCAGGAATTTTCCGATCTTTTCGTCGTCGGCCGTGCCCCAACCCCTCTTGTTAAATCGTGCCAGCACCATCCCGCTTTACTTGGGTTCATCCGGAAATGTGTACCATGTACATTCGAAGATACCACCGAAAAGTTGACCTATGCCTATCGCAAGACTGATTTTCAACAAATGAACCAATTTCTGTCTCACATCAATTGGAATGAGCTCTTTCAGAACTCTGATGTACACACCGCGGCTGAAACTGTTTCGAACATACTCATTTATGCCATCGACCAGTTCACCCCCAAAAAACTTAATCGTGGTATTGAATATCCTCCATGGTCAAATCGCGCTCTTAAACAGTTTAAAACAGCCAAAAGGTCCGCTTTAAAAAGTTTTGCAAGTACCGGACAAGCCTATTAAAAAATCATTATGTCTCTTTGAACAATCGTTACAAAAGGCTTAATAAGTCACTCTTCAACACGTACCAACATCGCATTCAGGGTAGCCTTCGCAGCAATCCTAAAAGATTCTGGAATTACGTTAATGAACAGAGGCGTGAATCAGGGTTGCCCTCCTCTATGTCGCTGGATGGCTTGGAAGCTAATTCATTGTCGGATATATGTGAATTATTTCGCAAACAATTTAGCAGTGTACTCTCAAATGAAAGTCTCAGTGATCTACAAATCTCCGCCGCAGCTGATAATGTTCCCTCAAGAGCTAATGTTGGACCTCATTACACGATATCGTCCGAAATTGTGCACAAAGTTTGTGGAAAACTGAAGTCTTCGACCTCTCCCGGACCTGACGGAATCCCGTCATTAATCATCAAAAAATGTTCGTCAGCGCTTTGCCTACCTCTATCTAATGTTTTTAATATGTCATTGAGCTCCGGAGTATTTCCCACCATTTGGAAATCGTCCTACGTTTTTCCAGTTTATAAGAAAGGATCTAAACGCGAAGTTTCAAATTATCGGGGAAGCGCTTGTCTATGTGCACTCTCGAAACTGTTTGAGCTAATCGTTCTAGAGTTTTTGACACATTGTTGTTCCAGTTACATCTCAGAAACTCAGCACGGCTTCGTCCCCAAGCGATCTACTTGCACAAATCTAGTAGCTTACACCTCGTTCATCGCTCGGTCACTAGAGGATCGATTCCAAGTAGACGCAATTTACACCGACTTTTCTGCCGCCTTCGATAAAATCAACCATCAAATTGCAATTGCTAAATTAAAACGACTTGGATTCTGCGGCAACGTTTTAGAGTGGTTCAAATCTTATTTGATCGGCCGTAAAATGTTTGTTAAAATTGGGAATCATATATCTCCATTCTTTAACGTTACGTCCGGCGTACCTCAAGGGAGTCACTTGGGGCCTTATATTTTCCTTTTGTACCTAAACGATTTGGATTTATTGATTGATTGCTTCAAGGTGTCTTATGCAGACGATTACAAATTATTCTACGTAGTTAAAAATCACTCCGATGCTTTGTTTCTGCAATCTCAGTTAGACACGTTCACTAATTGGTGCACAACTAACAGGATGGATTTAAATGCTTCGAAGTGCTCAGTGATAACGTTTGCTCGAAAACATGCCGTCATAAATTTTGATTATAAGATACATGAAACCTCGTTGAGAAGGGAAACAACAGTTAAAGATTTAGGGGTTCTTCTCGATTCCAAGCTTACTTTTAAGGACCACATTGCTTATATTTCATCAAAGGCGTCACGAAGCTTAGGATTTATTTTCAGAGTTACTAAGCATTTCACTAACGTGCAGTGTTTAAAATCGTTGTACTGCTCGCTGGTTCGTTCTACACTTGAGTATGGTGCAGTCGTTTGGGCTCCTTTTTACCAGAACAGTATTCAACGCATCGAATCCATTCAGCGTAAATTTGTGCGCTTTGCACTGCGTCACCTACCTTGGAGCGACCCTCACAACCTTCCTAGATACGAAGATCGTTGTAACCTCATTGGCCTCGAAACGCTGTCTTTGCGTCGCGATGTAGCCAAAGCGTCTTTTGTTTCCGACTTGTTACTGTCTCGCATTGACTGTTCTGTTTTGCTCCGTCTTATCAACATCGACATTCGTCGACGTAGTCTTCGTTCCTACTCTTTTGTTCGACTTCCCGTGTCTCGTACTAATTATGGTAAGAACGAACCCGTCAATAGTATGTGTAGAGTCTTTAATCAATGTTATAACGTGTTTGATTTCAATTTGTCTCGCTCTGCTCTTAAGAAATTGTTTTCGCGCGTCCTTTCTCGTTCTTAATAGAGTTAGCCTAAGCTCTTTATAAATGTTATGAATGTACTGTATTAGTAAACTAGTGTTTAAGAAGTGTTAAATTTAAGCAGTGTTTTAGTGTTAATTTTTGTATCATTTGGTTTTGTTAACTGTTGGTACTTTGAAAAGATGGAGGTTTTGTGCCTACGGGAGAGGGAGTGTTGAGAATCCACTCCCGCGGGCTTTTCCCTCTCAATAAAGAATAAAGAATATCTTACTCATAGGGGGATTAATCAGCAAAAGCATAATACCAAAAGATGGTCGGCAATGACTGGGCAGTGCGTAAGCCTCTTGTACCTGAAGGCATAAAATAGACCCCACTTGCGGTCCTTAGCTTCCTGCCCAGTAACTCCTAGCCCTGGCCTCCTCGTGGCGTCGACTGGGATACGAGTAACCTTAGTGAAGATCGGGTAACCAAGCCCGGTGGGAACTTTGGTCGTATGCTGGCAGGGAAGGGGGGGTTACCCTTCTTCGGAAGGTGCAAACCTGTCCTGGTGTCCAGGTGGGACCTTAAGCAGTCCTGGCACGATGGCCCACCGGCGAGACAGGTGGTTGGCGTAGGCCCTATAAGCCGCCCCTTAAAAAACCCACATAACGAACAATACAGAAGAGAATACGACCCAGAACAATCGGCAACGACCCAGGCGACGAATAAAGGATCACGATTGGAAACTCGGAACATGGAACTGCAGATCGCTCGGCTTCGCAGGATGTGACAGGATAATCTACGACGAGCTACACCCCCGCAACTTCGATATCGTGGCGCTGCAGGAACTTTGTTGGACGGGACAGAAGGTGTGGAAAAGCGGGCATCGAGCGGCTACCTTCTACCAGAGCTGTGGTACAACCAACGAGCTGGGAACCGGCTTCATAGTGCTGGGCAAGATGCGCCAACGTGTGATCGGGTGGCAGCCGACCAACGCAAGGATGTGCAAGTTGAGGATCAAAGGACGTTTCTTCAACTACAGCATCATCAACGTGCACTGCCCACACGAAGGGAGACCCGACGACGTGAAAGAAGCGTTCTACATGCAGCTGGAGCAGACATACGACGGTTGCCCTCTGCGAGACGTGAAAATTGTCATCGGCGACATGAACGCACAGGTAGGAAGGGAGGCAATGTACAGACCGGTGATCGGGCCTAACAGCCTGCATTCCGTATCAAATGACAACGGCCAACGATGTGTGAACTTCGCAGCCTCCCGTGGAATGGTAATCCGAAGCACCTTCTTCCCTCGCAAAGATATCCACAAAGTCACCTGGAGATCACCGGACCAAGTAACAAAAAATCAAATCGACCACGTTCTAATCGACGGTAGATTCTTCTCGGACATCACAAACGTCAGCACTTATCGCAGTGCGAATATAGATTCGGACCACCACCTGGTTGCAGTATGCTTGCGCTCAAAACTTTCGATAGTGCATAGCTCTCGTCGAAGCCGAACGCCGCGGCTAAACATCGAGCGGCTACAAGATGGCAGAGTGACTCAAGAATACGCGCAGCAGTTGGAAGTGGCACTACCAACGGAAGAGCAGCTAGGCGCAGTTGCCCTTGAAGATGGCTGGAGAGATATCCGATCCGCCATAGGTAGCACCGCAGCCACTGCACTAGGTACGGTGGGCCCGGACCGAAGAAGCGACTGGTACGACGGCGAATGCGAGCAGTTAGTCGAAGCGAAGAATGTTGATGTCCGAATCTTTTTCAAAAACAAAAATATCAAAAAACCAACGCAATGCTCTTGTTCAACATTAATTTTTACGTAAGAAACAACTCACTTGATGTTTTTTACGTTGATTAAATGTAATGTACTGAGGACGAAAGACAATTCGTTTCCGCAGAACAACACGCGAAAACATAAACGTCCCCAAGCGATCTACTTGCACAAATCTAGTAGCTTACACCTCGTTCATCGCTCGGTCACTAGAGGATCGATTCCAAGTAGACGCAATTTACACCGACTTTTCTGCCGCCTTCGATAAAATCAACCATCAAATTGCAATTGCTAAATTAAAACGACTTGGATTCTGCGGCAACGTTTTAGAGTGGTTCAAATCTTATTTGATCGGCCGTAAAATGTTTGTTAAAATTGGGAATCATATATCTCCATTCTTTAACGTTACGTCCGGCGTACCTCAAGGGAGTCACTTGGGGCCTTATATTTTCCTTTTGTACCTAAACGATTTGGATTTATTGATTGATTGCTTCAAGGTGTCTTATGCAGACGATTACAAATTATTCTACGTAGTTAAAAATCACTCCGATGCTTTGTTTCTGCAATCTCAGTTAGACACGTTCACTAATTGGTGCACAACTAACAGGATGGATTTAAATGCTTCGAAGTGCTCAGTGATAACGTTTGCTCGAAAACATGCCGTCATAAATTTTGATTATAAGATACATGAAACCTCGTTGAGAAGGGAAACAACAGTTAAAGATTTAGGGGTTCTTCTCGATTCCAAGCTTACTTTTAAGGACCACATTGCTTATATTTCATCAAAGGCGTCACGAAGCTTAGGATTTATTTTCAGAGTTACTAAGCATTTCACTAACGTGCAGTGTTTAAAATCGTTGTACTGCTCGCTGGTTCGTTCTACACTTGAGTATGGTGCAGTCGTTTGGGCTCCTTTTTACCAGAACAGTATTCAACGCATCGAATCCATTCAGCGTAAATTTGTGCGCTTTGCACTGCGTCACCTACCTTGGAGCGACCCTCACAACCTTCCTAGATACGAAGATCGTTGTAACCTCATTGGCCTCGAAACGCTGTCTTTGCGTCGCGATGTAGCCAAAGCGTCTTTTGTTTCCGACTTGTTACTGTCTCGCATTGACTGTTCTGTTTTGCTCCGTCTTATCAACATCGACATTCGTCGACGTAGTCTTCGTTCCTACTCTTTTGTTCGACTTCCCGTGTCTCGTACTAATTATGGTAAGAACGAACCCGTCAATAGTATGTGTAGAGTCTTTAATCAATGTTATAACGTGTTTGATTTCAATTTGTCTCGCTCTGCTCTTAAGAAATTGTTTTCGCGCGTCCTTTCTCGTTCTTAATAGAGTTAGCCTAAGCTCTTTATAAATGTTATGAATGTACTGTATTAGTAAACTAGTGTTTAAGAAGTGTTAAATTTAAGCAGTGTTTTAGTGTTAATTTTTGTATCATTTGGTTTTGTTAACTGTTGGTACTTTGAAAAGATGGAGGTTTTGTGCCTACGGGAGAGGGAGTGTTGAGAATCCACTCCCGCGGGCTTTTCCCTCTCAATAAAGAATAAAGAATATCTTACTCATAGGGGGATTAATCAGCAAAAGCATAATACCAAAAGATGGTCGGCAATGACTGGGCAGTGCGTAAGCCTCTTGTACCTGAAGGCATAAAATAGACCCCACTTGCGGTCCTTAGCTTCCTGCCCAGTAACTCCTAGCCCTGGCCTCCTCGTGGCGTCGACTGGGATACGAGTAACCTTAGTGAAGATCGGGTAACCAAGCCCGGTGGAAACTTTGGTCGTATGCTGGCAGGGAAGGGGGGGTTACCCTTCTTCGGAAGGTGCAAACCTGTCCTGGTGTCCAGGTGGGACCTTAAGCAGTCCTGGCACGATGGCCCACCGGCGAGACAGGTGGTTGGCGTAGGCCCTATAAGCCGCCCCTTAAAAAACCCACATAACGAACAATACAGAAGAGAATACGACCCAGAACAATCGGCAACGACCCAGGCGACGAATAAAGGATCACGATTGGAAACTCGGAACATGGAACTGCAGATCGCTCGGCTTCGCAGGATGTGACAGGATAATCTACGACGAGCTACACCCCCGCAACTTCGATATCGTGGCGCTGCAGGAACTTTGTTGGACGGGACAGAAGGTGTGGAAAAGCGGGCATCGAGCGGCTACCTTCTACCAGAGCTGTGGTACAACCAACGAGCTGGGAACCGGCTTCATAGTGCTGGGCAAGATGCGCCAACGTGTGATCGGGTGGCAGCCGACCAACGCAAGGATGTGCAAGTTGAGGATCAAAGGACGTTTCTTCAACTACAGCATCATCAACGTGCACTGCCCACACGAAGGGAGACCCGACGACGTGAAAGAAGCGTTCTACATGCAGCTGGAGCAGACATACGACGGTTGCCCTCTGCGAGACGTGAAAATTGTCATCGGCGACATGAACGCACAGGTAGGAAGGGAGGCAATGTACAGACCGGTGATCGGGCCTAACAGCCTGCATTCCGTATCAAATGACAACGGCCAACGATGTGTGAACTTTGCAGCCTCCCGTGGAATGGTAATCCGAAGCACCTTCTTCCCTCGCAAAGATATCCACAAAGTCACCTGGAGATCACCGGACCAAGTAACAAAAAATCAAATCGACCACGTTCTAATCGACGGTAGATTCTTCTCGGACATCACAAACGTCAGCACTTATCGCAGTGCGAATATAGATTCGGACCACCACCTGGTTGCAGTATGCTTGCGCTCAAAACTTTCGATAGTGCATAGCTCTCGTCGAAGCCGAACGCCGCGGCTAAACATCGAGCGGCTACAAGATGGCAGAGTGACTCAAGAATACGCGCAGCAGTTGGAAGTGGCACTACCAACGGAAGAGCAGCTAGGCGCAGTTGCCCTTGAAGATGGCTGGAGAGATATCCGATCCGCCATAGGTAGCACCGCAGCCACTGCACTAGGTACGGTGGGCCCGGACCGAAGAAGCGACTGGTACGACGGCGAATGCGAGCAGTTAGTCGAAGCGAAGAATGTTGATGTCCGAATCTTTTTCAAAAACAAAAATATCAAAAAACCAACGCAATGCTCTTGTTCAACATTAATTTTTACGTAAGAAACAACTCACTTGATGTTTTTTACGTTGATTAAATGTAATGTACTGAGGACGAAAGACAATTCGTTTCCGCAGAACAACACGCGAAAACATAAACGACGTCGTAACTAATACAGCTGCTTCACGGCAACAGCCGAAATGATAGTCGTCAACGATGCTCTCTACCGTGTATCTAATTCACGCAACACGAGCTACCTCTGCAATAACATTGCAAAGATACCGCCCTATACTTATTGTACACCAGTACCTGTTTGACCCCATTCTACTCTATGTATTTCTATGGTTTTCTCGAAACTTGCGGATAGACTTATTCCTTGTTTCTAAGGCCTTTTCACTGAGGCATTAGAAAGGAGGAATAAGTCTATCGGCAAGTTTCGAGAAAACCATTCAAGAAAATTTAGCAGCGTTGCCAATATTGAAGATGTATTAAAAAAAATTGCTGCTTACTTCGGACCCTATGATCTTGTTGAAAAATAGGTCAAATAATGTTCCAGATTTTTAGCTCTTCCGGATGCTACCCGGATCTTGATTACTCGACAGCCGAGTCTTATATACCAATCGACGATTTGGGACAATGTCTGTGTGTGTGTCTGTGTGTGTGTATGTAACGGACAAATTCTCATTCGTGTTTCTCAGCAATGGCTGAAACGATGTTATCCAAACCAATTTTAAATGAAAGAACTAAAAAACAGTATGAACGCTATTAATTTGTTTTTGATTCTGATGTTTAGTTTCCAAGATATGAATGTTTGAATGCGTAAAAATGGCGTTTTTTGCAGTTTTTGACGTAGGACTACGTCTTTGTTTTCGATATAGGGGTGCACGTTGCAAATTCTACAAAAATGGTATGTAACGAAAAGTGGTCCAATTTTAAACGCATATAATTCAGCCATCTCACGATAAATTTTCAAATTTTTTGCGCATGTCGCCCCGAAATACTTCTAAGAATAGATTCCATTAGATAAACCCAAAGATTTTTGATATCATGGCATTAAAAATTTAAATAATGAACAACCTAGTCAAAATATCGCGCATTTACACACAGAAGATAGCGCTTCCCTAGTCCAGCACGACAGATTTATGTACCTAGCGCGCTACGCTTCTATGAATGACGTCATCATCGACTATTTAAACGGACGGATTTCGCCGAAGCAGCTCAGTCGCCTGTTGAGCGGCAGGCGAAGTAGATCACTGCACTGTGTGCTTTTACAGCCAGTGTAGCTGAGTTAGAAGTCCGTTACACTGCCTGTGGAGGTACGCTACCCAGTGAATGCGAATGAGCTTGTCCGTATGCTATCTTCTGTGTTGTGCTCGTTTCCAGCACACTTTCGTACACAAAATAGTTTGTATATGCGAGCTCCATTTGCAAACACGGTTAACATAGTGTCGTGGCATTAGTTGTCTCTTTCACTCTACCCATCATCATCAGCGTTGATTCATTTTGCTTTGTGCGCTTGGGTTTAATGTTTGAGGCGAATGATAGATCTAATTTGTTACTAAATTGCACAACGAAAGTTTATTATTTACATTCGATCAATTCATTGATTCCCCATCACGTGATTCATTTCCACTCAGCCTATAGTAGTTTGATTCTACTAATAGGTACATACTACAAAGCCTATTTATGAATGAATACACTGCCACTTGAAAAACCGTTGCAAAAACGCATATTGTGCATATATAAAATTATTTTCGATTCTTATATATTTATAGTTTCGATATCAGAGGTGGGAAAAAACCGGTTTAGTACCGCAGCGGTAAACCAAATTTTCACACGATTTTGTGTTTCCTTTACATCGTGTGCGGTCTTACCGCTGGTTGTGTTTCAACGAGACACGAAAACCAAACCGAGTTTCGTTTACACAGCACCGTGGTTTGGTTTTGATTTTCGTTTACCGGTGCACGAGTATGGAACGAAACACGAGAATACCGAAACCAAACTTCGGCTGTGTTGCGGTTGTGTATTCGGGTTGATGTTTATCGGCTATGCTAGTGCTGCCAGAATTTTTATTAGAAATTCAGTGCATATTTATTTTAGATATAATGTCAGGTATTTTTTCGGTAATTGAAAAATTGTTCTGAGAAATCTTCCATGTACAACAAAAATGTTCCTCGTCATTTTGGAAGAAAATAAATGACTTACCTTAACTCAATATTACGGCCTTTTCATGATGATTTATCATCAGGAACTTTACAATATGGGTATGTTTGGTATGGGGAACTGCCCAAAAATCGAAAGTAAAAGGAAGTTTATTAGCCTTCGCTATATTTATATGAGAGACTGAGAGCAAGAGTGGATTAAAATTTTGTTCAGAGCAAAAATGGGTTAAAATATTCCCTTAGATCCGAAATTGTATATTTATAAAAACTTCCGGCAAAAGCGGGTCAAATATCATTTAGCGCAAAAATTGTTCGACAAAATTTTCAGAGCAAGAATGGTATAGAATATTAACCCATTTTTGCGGTACGAAAATAATACATAGGTTCATAACAGGTGCTCAGAATATTTCTTATTCGGACTTGTGAACAGAAATCGTAAGATGTTGGATCCGTATAGGTCAGCAGACACTGAAAATTGACCATTACCGCCATTTTGAAATCCAAGATGGCGACTTCCGGTTACCACAAAATAGTGAAAACCACCATCAATATGGGTGTCATTTGAAAGGATATGGTCAGCAGACACCGAAAATTGACCATTAGCACCATTGTGAAATCCAAGATGGTGACTTCCGCCTACCACAAAATAGTGAGAACCACCATGAATAGGGGTGTCATTTGAAAGGATATGGTCAGCAGACACCGACAATTGACCATTAGCGCCATTTGGAATCCAAGATGGCGACTTCCGGTTACCACAAGATAGTGAGAACCATCATCAATATGGGTGTCATTTGAAAAGATATGGTCAGCAGACACCGAAAATTGACTATTAGCGCCATTTTGAAATCCAAGATGGCGACTTCCGGTTACCACAAAATAGTGAGAACCATCATCAATATGGTTGTCATTTGAAAGGATATGGTCAGGACACCGAAAATTGACCATTACCGCCATTTTGAAATCCAAGAGGGCGACTTCCGGTTACCACAAAATAGTGAGAACCACCATCAATATGGGTGTCATTTTAAAAGATATGGTCAGCAGAACCAGAACGTCCTCATTTATTGGGAAGGTTTAAAAAAATGTGAGCCTGAGCTGTACGCCTTGGCTCAGGTGGCATTGGCCGTCCCATGTACGCAAGTGTCAGTGGAGCGTTCTTTTAGTTCGCTGTCCCTAATTTTAACAGACAGAAGATTAAAGCTGAACGATAAAAATTTGTCGAACATTTTATTTGTAAAACTTGACAGAGACCTTTTTGAACGGAAATAGACATGTTTCATTAATTCTTAATATTTTTTTTACATCGATCACCTTAGATTTAATCATCCATCTTCGGGATTCCTTTGAAAGTTTGAAAGTACCTTGGAATTTCAAATATTGCATATTTTTAGGTTTAATTGTTTTCATTGATTTCAATGATTTGATTGGTTTGCTTGATTTGATTGATTTGATTGATTTGATTGATTTGATTGATTTGATTGATTTGATTGATTTGATTGATTTGATTGATTTGATTGATTTGATTGATTTGATTGATTTGATTGATTTGATTGATTTGATTGATTTGATTGATTTGATTGATTTGATTGATTTGATTGATTTGATTGATTTGATTGATTTGATTGATTTGATTGATTTGATTGATTTGATTGATTTGATTGATTTGATTGATTTGATTGATTTGATTGATTTGATTGATTTGATTGATTTGATTGATTTGATTGATTTGATTGATTTGATTGATTTGATTGATTTGATTGATTTGATTGATTTGATTGATTTGATTGATTTGATTGATTTGATTGATTTGATTGATTTGATTGATTTGATTGATTTGATTGATTTGATTGATTTGATTGATTTGATTGATTTGATTGATTTGATTGATTTGATTGATTTGATTGATTTGATTGATTTGATTGATTTGAATGATTTGATTGATTGTTTTCAATTTGATTGATTTCATAGATTTCATTGTTTTCATTGATTTAATTGATTGTATGGATTGCATTAATTTCAATGATTTGATTGATCGCATTGATTGCATTGATCGCATTGATTTCATTGATTGTATTGATTTCATTGTTTTTATTGATTTCTTTGAAGTCATTAAATTCAATTTCAATATTGTTACATTAACATCAACGACTTTCCCGAATCAAACATATCTACATTTATCGGTTTCATACGATTATTCGCCAAGAAAGATAGCCATTTTGAATTTCGTGTCCGTTATCTTGGTTTTTAATATGGTAAAGAACATCAATTGTGAAACGTTAACAATCGCCCAGAACCTAACATTTCGATATTGCCCCATCGACTCTCAACAACTAACCTTATTCAATTCAGTTGTTCAGTTGTTTATTCGGCAGCACTGCACATGAATTTACTGCCTCTTCTTTCAACCGAAGCACCGCGTACAGAAAAAAACCAGGTTCGGTTTTCTAAAGCCGAACCGATACCGCTGTTTAGAATACATTAACACGAGTTGAAAATCGTGCACACATGTAAACGGTGCTGAGTGACTCGGTTTGGTTTTCAAAACCGACACTCGGTCGAGGTTGTCATTTCGTTTACCGTGTGAACGAAATCAAAACCGCACACGATGTGGATCGCTCGTTTACACGTGTTGAGCACCATACCAGTGACTGTACGTACCGGTTGGTTTTCTTACCCACCTCTGTTCGATATATGATTAAGACAACTGCATTCGCTATATTTGTTTGCGTACTTTAGGAAAGTTATAATAATGGCAAAATATAACTAGAATGCTTGGTCTATACATGAAATGTGATTATATTGTCTAAAATTTGATTTTTCTTCACTGGCCCGGGTTTTTTACCACACACAATCGAAAAGGTTTTACAAGCTAATCTTATTCTATAAAGATTTAGTTCCAGATATTAGTTCGGTCACAGTTTTCTGTCTTCTTTCTTCAGATCTTCTTAAATAAGTTTAATCGGATTCGATCACCTACTACAAATTAAATGACCTGATAACCAAGAAGGTTTGGTTCAATATGTAATATTCGATGTTGATTGGTTGTGATTAAACCATACGTAAGAAATATGTTTGATTTATTATTACTACAAATGTACTAAGAAAATAAATATTTTACATTAAGTAGTATAGTCCTACGTCTACAGCTCGTGCAACCCCATAGGGCTGCCCCTTGTAGTTTTTTAAACTATATGCCGAAATTGACAACATAGATTAACAATTTATATGTTTTTAGACAGCTTTAACGAATACCTTTCGAACAAGCTATAGATTGTTGAAATCGGACTATTATCAAAAGAGATATTTAACATTAAATGCGGACGAAAGATTTTTATCATTTCCCATTGCCAGAAATATGACCAAAAACATGTAATCTATTATTAACGTCAAAACGGCTTATTTTATGTCAATAGTATCTTCGGAGAATTTAATGGAGGCAATATGCCCTTTCTTTTGGTATTATGCTTTTGCTGATTAATCCCCGTATGAGTGAGATATTTTCACAAATTTTCTTGGAAGTGATTATATCGAAATGATGTCTTCAGCAAATTTGTAGCTCTTACTTTTGCGAATAACTTTACTACAGACTTTAATTATCTATTTTGAATACTTTAAACGTTATGGCTTGTTGTTTGTTGATTACTCTTTGTCGCCTATTAATTGTTCAACATAGTAATAATCCATTGAAATAAGCTAAACATTATTTCGATAAAACGAATTTTGCATTTCATTTTATTATATACAACAGCTAGAAATAATCACCGAACACTTCCAAGTTGTCTGGAAGGAACTTGATAACTTATCAGTACAAAAATGTTCATTTGTGCGAACCTTCTGACTGCAATTTTTCTAACTTATAACCATCGGATCAATCCGAAACATATCGGAAAATGAAAAGCGAAATAAATAACTCCAAGCAACGGCGTAGCCAAGAGAAGGTTTTGGGGTTTAACACCATACAACCTCCCCCTCCCACCACAGCACCCAAAAAAATATTGGATTGAAGTTGAAAATTTATTGATGCAGACTGATTCAATTCAATATTACAATAACAATTATCTGATCCGTAGATTGATAACCTGTTGTTGTAAACATCATGAGGACTTTTGATAAATTGTCGGAATGGGGTCCTGATATGTAACTGATCTATTGGTCTTAATTTCACAGTTTTCTAATAGCATCAATATCAAATTCCTGCCTGAAAACATTCCAATAGAAAATTCCAGAGTTCTGTAATCAATCATAATCCTCAGATTTATTTTCAAATTGAGCTCGTTTTTGTAGAAATGTACTGTAATAAGGGTCTTTATTTAATAGGAAGCGAAGTTAAAATTTATTTAATGTCTATGAAACATAGAACTGCTCATTAAAAAAATGCATAACTTTCAACATTTGCTAAAAATGTTTTTGCCTTTCTCATTCACTCTAAAATTCGTCAATCTAATCCCGACCCGGAGAGCCGTGTGTCATATGCCAATCGACTGAGTTCGTCGAGATCGGAAAATGTCTGTGTGTATGTGGAAAAAATGTGACCTCTGTTTCTCAGAGATGGCTGAACCGATTTGCACAAAGTTAGTCTCAAATGAAAGGTACAACCTTCCCATAGGCTGCTATTGAATTTTTTTATTGATTGGACTTCCGGTTCCGGAGTTACGAGTTGAAGAGTGCAATCACACAGCAAATTCCCATATAAACTGAAATGAAAAATTTTCAAAATCAAATTTGTATTTTTGATGCCAAATGACTTTAAAATGCATGAAACATTGAGATGTTTGACAAAAATTGACTTCTTTGGACTTTGGTACATTTTTGCCTTTCTCATATAGAAAGGTTATGCAATCACTCCAAAAATCGTCAATTATACCGGCCCGGAGGGAGTATGCAGTGAGGGGTTGCTACTTTAAAATTAAAACTAGTTTAAAATTTCTTAACAAGTTGAAAATTTTCGGCAGGACCTGGACCTCCCGGATCTTTCTCCATGAACCGCCGCTGGTTTCAAGCGATGTTTCAGTATCACATAATATCTCAAGATCGTGGCTGTCGTACTGAACATGTAATATTCATTTCCATCTTTTATTGAAGATAACCATCGTAGTCTGGACAAATGAGACAAGCACAATTGAACCACTAGGTGGATTAAAACAGGTTTTTATTTTGGGAATGCGTCGAGTTGAGACGAAAACGTAATATGATTAATAACGAGGATAACACTTTCCGAATGTATGAAATTTATGAAAAATGACGATTTCCATTCGATTCTAGCAGGTTCTGATCGATTTTGATGAGCATTTGATTTTTGTTATATGACCAATTATATGTATAGGTCAAATGTTTAAAAACAGTGATTTAAGGTCAAGATAGCATCATTTTGAAACCGCCGATTTCGGAGGTTTAGTATATTCGATGAGTCTTACAAACGTTAAACAGCGCATCATTTGATAAAATAATTTTGACGGTATATCGTCCAAGAAGTATTTATGGTGAATTTTCTCAGGTTAATATTCATGACTACAATAAAGTCTCAACAAATTCGCTAAAGACACGAACTCTGTTACTATTTTCTGAAAAATTAATTCTGCATGATTTTAAAGCTTCAAAAATTGCGGTTTCGGAATTATGCCGTTTGGACAGTATGATCGATTTTCACCAAATCCCCACCAAACCGAATTTCTGGCTACGCCGCTGACTTCAAGTAAGTAGAAACAAAGTCGTTCTACACTCATTCACAAGAAACTTCTTCGAATGCTGAATATCTATTATAACACATTGAAACCCCGATTTTATCAGCCAAATATGAACATATGTTTGATGGTCTCTAGCAGGCGAACAAGACTGAATTCGAGTAAATCCTTTCTTGAGCATGTTTTCCTTATCATGAAGATATGCGAAATATGCGAAAATAAAAAGTTCATCATAATCAGAAATAGTTATCAGACAACATCAAGGGACGAGAAGAATATTTTAACAGCTTCAGTTTATTATAAAGAAAAAAATTGCCCGATTTAGTCAATGTCACCATTTTGTCAGCCTAAAATACACCATGAGACTGATAAAAATGGGTCTTTATTGTATGTGTTATTCGCTGTGTTTCACATTAATAGGTACATTCTTTTTTGGAGATTTTTTAATTGCATCGAACTACAACAATTTTTATGTAGTTTTCAAGGAGTTATTTTATAGACTTCTTCCAAAATTTGGCGCACCTATTCCAATTCGTATACCAATTAATTGGTATACTTAAGGGTTTATATGTTGCAGATAGAGAAAATACTGAAATTTTCAGCTTTGTTTGTCCACAATATTACGAAAGCTTATTAAACAATTTTTCATAATAAGTTTGTGAAAATTATAAACTATTTGAAATTTTTTAATAGCTTAATTTTTTATTTAACGTGATTTTTTTATAAATAGTGACCATCGCTTCACAACGTAGTCTATTTTTCATGGCTTGCGGTGAGCACGATCTCTCGAATTGCTGAACTGAAAATTATGGAATAGAAATTAATTTTTAGTATTCTTTACAGACCCACTGGTGCCCTAAAACGATTTCGCTAGATTTTCAGAGCACTGTGCACCCAGTGCATTAACGCAAGTGACGGAAGGTTATCGAAAAGTTTCGTGAAAATTCCAGTAATGATGATGATTTTCCCAAACGGTTCGTTTTCGTGAGGTTTTTATTTGTTCTTTGGCATTAGGATTAGCGATAATAATTCAAATCAAGGATACTACTGGGAAGTCACCTTTAGAAAAAGTCGATGTCGAAGTAAAATTTGACTCTATGCACGCATACACTTCAGAGATAGCGTGATATCAGGAGCTGCGATTTCATTTCAACGCTTTTTTTGTGAAAAGGGCGATACTTACAAATGTAAACATAAGGCTTTTTTCATACATGCGAATTAGGGCTTTGAAACGCACAAATTAACCTAAAAATTTTGATTCTACGATATTGCTTTCCTAAACTACAGCAAAAAATTCAACAGGCGAAACTGTTTTTTTGTTTGTTTATTTAATGTTTCGCCTTCCACGCTCCATGCAAACAAACAGGGCGATACTTTTTTTGCTAGCAGTTTAGAGGCGAAACTGTTTTTTTTCGTATTTTTTTTAAATTATCAAGCTGATACCAGTTGTAAATAGTAACAATGATCGCTGTTGAAAAAACCTGGACGAAATCGGTGGTGTAAAACAGTAGTTATTGTACAAAAAACGTAAGGGCGATACTTCAATGCTGATAGGTGGGACCGAAAAAGTAAACAATCGCCAAAAGGGGCGATACTATCATTTTGTCAATTTGAATAGCAAAAACAAATTTTAATTTAATAATTTCAAATACTTTATGAAGTTTTGGGTTTCGATCACTGAATCATGCAATCTAGGATGTAAAAAACACAATAGTTCTTAAATAGGAAATAAAACCAAGTCTGGAAATATTCACTGTTGATTTTCTTTGAATGGTATCACTGCTAGTATCGCCCTTTTCAAGAAAAAGCGTTGATTTCTTAGTTCTCAGCTTTGGAAATTTGCGTAAAGTATATAGTTCAAATCGATTAAAAACTACAAGGGGCAGCCCTATGGGGTTGCACGAGCTGTAGACGTAGGACTATACTACTTAATGTAAAATATTTATTTTCTTAGTACATTTGTAGTAATAATAAATCAAACATATTTCTTACGTATGGTTTAATCACAACCAATCAACATCGAATATTACATATTGAACCAAACCTTCTTGGTTATCAGGTCATTTAATTTGTAGTAGGTGATCGAATCCGATTAAACTTATTTAAGAAGATCTGAAGAAAGAAGACAGAAAACTGTGACCGAACTAATATCTGGAACTAAATCTTTATAGAATAAGATTAGCTTGTAAAACCTTTTCGATTGTGTGTGGTAAAAAACCCGGGCCAGTGAAGAAAAATCAAATTTTAGACAATATAATCACATTTCATGTATAGACCAAGCATTCTAGTTATATTTTGCCATTATTATAACTTTCCTAAAGTACGCAAACAAATATAGCGAATGCAGTTGTCTTAATCATATATCGAACAGAGGTGGGTAAGAAAACCAACCGGTACGTACAGTTACTGGTATGGTGCTCAAAGTCTCAACACGTGTAAACGAGCGATCCACATCGTGTGGGGTTTTGATTTCGTTCACACGGTAAACGAAATGACAACCTCGACCGAGTGTCGGTTTTGAAAACCAAACCGAGTCACTCAGCACCGTTTACATGTGTGCACGATTTTCAAATCGTGTTCATGTATTCTAAACAGCGGTATCGGTTCGGCTTTAGAAAACCGAACCTGGTTTTTTTCTGTACGCGGTGCTTCGGTTGAAAGAAGAGGCAGTAAATTCATGTGCAGTGCTGCCGAATAAACAACTGAACAACTGAATTGAATAAGGTTAGTTGTTGAGAGTCGATGGGGCAATATCGAAATGTTAGGTTCTGGGCGATTGTTAACGTTTCACAATTGATGTTCTTTACCATATTAAAAACCAAGATAACGGACACGAAATTCAAAATGGCTATCTTTCTTGGCGAATAATCGTATGAAACCGATAAATGTAGATATGTTTGATTCGGGAAAGTCGTTGATGTTAATGTAACAATATTGAAATTGAATTTAATGACTTCAAAGAAATCAATAAAAACAATGAAATCAATACAATCAATGAAATCAATGCGATCAATGCAATCAATGCGATCAATCAAATCAATCAAATCATTAAATCAAATTGAAAACAATCAATCAAATCATTCAAATCAATGAAATCAATCAAATCAATCAAATCAATCAAATCAATCAAATCAATCAAATCAATCAAATCAATCAAATCAATCAAATCAATAAAATCAATAAAATCAATCAAATCAATCAAATCAATCAAATCAATCAAATCAATCAAATCAATCAAATCAATCAAATCAATCAAATCAATCAAATCAATCAAATCAATCAAATCAATCAAATCAATCAAATTAATCAAATCAATCAAATCAATCAAATCAATCAAATCAATCAAATCAATCAAATCAATCAAATCAATCAAATCAATCAAATCAATCAAATCAATCAAATCAATCAAATCAATCAAATCAATCAAATCAATCAAATCAATCAAATCAATCAAATCAATCAAATCAATCAAATCAATCAAATCAATCAAATCAATCAAATCAATCAAATCAATCAAATCAATCAAATCAATCAAATCAATCAAATCAATCAAATCAATCAAATCAATCAAATCAATCAAATCAATCAAATCAATCAAATCAATCAAATCAATCAAATCAATCAAATCAATCAAATCAAGCAAACCAATCAAATCATTGAAATCAATGAAAACAATTAAACCTAAAAATATGCAATATTTGAAATTCCAAGGTACTTTCAAACTTTCAAAGGAATCCCGAAGATGGATGATTAAATCTAAGGTGATCGATGTAAAAAGAAATCTTTATTTATTTTAAGTTACATGTTTTGATATATTTATGCAGTTCCACATGTTATTAAGAATTAATGAAACATGTCTATTTCCGTTCAAAAAGGTCTCTGTTAAGTTTTACAAATAAAATGTTTAAAATGTTCGACAATTTTTTATCGTTCAGCTTTAATCTTCTGTCTGTTAAACTTAGGGACAGCGAACTAAAAGAACGCTCCACTGACACTTGCGTACATGGGACGGTCAATGCCACCTGAGCCAAGGCGTACAGCTCAGGCTCACATTTTTTTAAACCTTCCCAATAAATGAGGACGTTCTGGTTCTGCTGACCATATCTTTTAAAATGACACCCATATTGATGGTGGTTCTCACTATTTTGTGGTAACCGGAAGTCGCCCTCTTGGATTTCAAAATGGCGGTAATGGTCAATTTTCGGTGTCCTGACCATATCCTTTCAAATGACAACCATATTGATGGTGGTTCTCACTATTTTGTGGTAACCGGAAGTCGCCATCTTGGATTTCAAAATGGCGGTAATGGTCAATTTTCAGTGTCTGCTGACCTATACGGATCCAACATCTTACGATTTCTGTTCACAAGTCCGAATAAGAAATATTCTGAGCACCTGTTATGAACCTATGTATTATTTTCGTACCGCAAAAATGGGTTAATATTCTATACCATTCTTGCTCTGAAAATTTTGTCGAACAATTTTTGCGCTAAATGATATTTGACCCGCTTTTGCCGGAAGTTTTTATAAATATACAATTTCGGATCTAAGGGAATATTTTAACCCATTTTTGCCCTGAACAAAATTTTAATCCACTCTTGCTCTCAGTCTCTCATATAAAAATAGCGAAGGCTAATAAACTTCCTTTTACTTTCGATTTTTGGGCAGTTCCCCATACCAAACATACCCATATTGTAAAGTTCCTGATGATAAATCATCATGAAAAGGCCGTAATATTGAGTTAAGGTAAGTCATTTATTTTCTTCCAAAATGACGAGGAACATTTTTGTTGTACATGGAAGATGTCTCAGAACAATTTTTCAATTACCGAAAAAATACCTGACATTATATCTAAAATAAATATGCACTGAATTTCTAATAAAAATTCTGGCAGCACTAGCATAGCCGATAAACATCAACCCGAATACACAACCGCAACACAGCCGAAGTTTGGTTTCGGTATTCTCGTGTTTCGTTCCATACTCGTGCACCGGTAAACGAAAATCAAAACCAAACCACGGTGCTGTGTAAACGAAACTCGGTTTGGTTTTCGTGTCTCGTTGAAACACAACCAGCGGTAAGACCGCACACGATGTAAAGGAAACACAAAATCGTGTGAAAATTTGGTTTACCGCTCCGGTACTAAACCGGTTTTTTCCCACCTCTGATATCGATACTATAAATATATAAGAATCGAAAATAATTTTATATATGCACAACATGCGTTTTTGCAACGGTTTTTCAAGTGGCAGTGTATTCATTCATAAATAGGCTTTGTAGTATGTACCTATTAGTAGAATCAAACTACTATAGGCTGAGTGGAAATGAATCACGTGATGGGGAATCAATGAATTGATCGAATGTAAATAATAAACTTTCGTTGTGCAATTTAGTAACAAATTAGATCTATCATTCGCCTCAAACATTAAACCCAAGCGCACAAAGCAAAATGAATCAACGCTGATGATGATGGGTAGGGCGAAAGAGACAACTAATGCCACGACACTATGTTAACCGTGTTTGCAAATGGAGCTCGCATATACAAACTATTTTGTGTACGAATAATTATACATGAAAGTGTGCTGGAAACGAGCACAACACAGAAGATAGCATACGGACAAGCTCATTCGCATTCACTGTAGCGTATGTGGCAGTGTAACGGACTTCTAACTCAGCTACACTGGCTGTAAAAGCACACAGTGCAGTGATCTACTTCGCCTGCCGCTCAACAGGCGACTGAGCTGCTTCGGCGAAATCCGTCCGTTTAAATAGTCGATGATGACGTCATTCATAGAAGCGTAGCGCGCTAGGTACATAAATCTGTCGTGCTGGACTAGGGAAGCGCTATCTTCTGTGTGTAAATGCGCGATATTTTGACTAGGTTGTTCATTATTTAAATTTTTAATGCCATGATATCAAAAATCTTTGGGTTTATCTAATGGAATCTATTCTTAGAAGTATTTCGGGGTGACATGCGCAAAAAATTTGAAAATTTATCGTGAGATGGCTGAATTATATGCGTTTAAAATTGGACCACTTTTCGTTACATACCATTTTTGTAGAATTTGCAACGTGCACCCCTATATCGAAAACAAAGACGTAGTCCTACGTCAAAAAATTTCCAATTGTTTGGCTCAGTACAATATATAACCCCTTTAGGAAAATTCAGTTTTCCCACCACAATATAGATATTTTATTAACAGAGCATTAACAATAATTCGTTGGTATGTCTATTTTATGGGCCATTTTTTCGCTTTCCCATTGATTTGGTTTGAGATTTCTAGCACTGATTTGAGCGATTCTCTGAGTCCTGCCACTATCCCATGTAGTATGTGTAATCAAAAACATCGCGAAGCATCAAGTTCTAAATGTTCTCAAACGATATAATATCCGAAGAGAGTGATAAGAGTTATAAGAAATGTCTCATCACACTGTTAGGTGGATTAAACACGTTTTTTTCCTTTTTTCCCGCGGTAGCCAAAAAACTGCTCCCGACCGTACTCGATTCATGAGAAATTTATGAGCCATACTCCTTTAAGGTGTCTCCCGGAGACTAATTAAATCGCTAATTGAATGCGATGCTCGATGTATCGAGATTCTTCTTCATGCTCCAGCTATCTAAGGAACAAACTAATCTCAAAACACAACTCACAAAACAACTTAAAACCGCCAGCTAAGTCACCGGGTAAGTCCTTGTCTCAAACTCGAAACCTGTGTTTGCAACGGCAAAACATTCAATAAACTCTTAACCTATTATTAGGACTAAATAGGTTAGAATTAACACTTAAGACTAATACTGAAACTAAGGACTTATAATGTGGTAGATTATTTGGTTTTAGACTGACAGATGCGTAGGAAAAGAGGTATTTAGTCCCCCAAATCGACAAAAGTGATGGTCAACGGTAGCAAGTGAGTTGTTCGTGGTCGCAATTCAATTCGATTTTTCAACGTATAAAGTGCACCCATGCTACAATTGTCATCGACATAGTGTTTCCTCGCTCGATTATCTATCTACGGATCATAGTTGCATATTCCATCTTACCGCTAGTGGTGTGAAATAAACGTTTTAGTTTCTTAGCGTTCAGTATTGGCATTGTACTGTGTTGAGTTCATCATTCCACCATTGTGTACCTAACCATCATTACCTCTCACTTGGATGAACACCAACAGAACTCTCACTCGTGCGGCTCTAACAAAAATGAATAAAGACAATAAGGATAAACAAACGCTCGTTGTGCCATTGGGATCCATCAGCAGCGAAAATCAAAACAAAAAACGATCGCGAGAGGATTTAGACAAGACCGACGATGATGTTAATAGTTTTGATCAGTTATTGGTTCGTATCAAGCAGATGATTGATGATGGGAATGCGAATATTGAGAGGAAGATTGAATCCAGTAATGCGGCTCTCCTAAGTGAAATATCCACCCTGCGTCAGGAAGTCAATCAACTAATGGTCGACTATGCTCGCGATTTCAACGAATTGAGCGAATCGCATGCAAAAACAACTGAAGAAGTTCGACAATATAAAGATACTGCTGGTAAGCTGCTGAAATCGAACGATCTCATTCTAACTGGTGTACCGTACTGCCCCAGGAAGAAAACCGATGATATCTTGCGAAAAGTATCTTTAACTCTTGGCTACAGTGACTCTAATATTCCATCTGTTTATGCGAAACGTCTGGCTCGAGCTTCTATTGCCGCAGGAGCAACACCGCCAATCCTTTTTGAATTTGCGTTCAGAGCGGCTAAAGATGATTTTTTCCATCGTTATTTTTCGGCGAAGAAATTGAGTTTGCTTCATCTTGACTTCGATGTTGACAAGCGTATATATTTTAATGAAAATCTCACTGAAGCTGCACGAAACATCAAGGGAGCTGCATTGAAATTGAAACGTAACGGTCAACTTCAGAACGTGTACTCCAAGGACGGAACAATTTATGTGAAACTGCTCGCCGACATTCCAGCCCAGCCAATCTTCGATTCGGACCAGTTGGCTGATTTTAGTAGACGGAAATAAACCCTTCCTTGACATTTCTTTATATTCCTTCCAACATTATCTCCGTGATTTCTTTCCTGCAACATTCCATGTTATCTTCCTTCCTGAAAGTCAAAACGATGCTACGCAGAGAGTGCCATTTGATCTACTACGGATGTTGCTGTTGTTGCTGTTGCCGCTGTTGTTGCTGTTGTTGCTGCTATCACCGATATCGTTATACTGTAGCTATAATTTTCGATTGAATTTGCGATCAAAAACCACAGTCGAGGTAGATAAAATTAGAGTAGTGATGATTATAAATGTTATTGAGATGCATGTTGCCCTATTCTTAGATTTAGCGTTCTCTTCTCTCCTGTTCTCCCTTCAGCCTGGCCGGCCTATACTTTTACGATTGATCGTGTTCTTTTCCTTCGATGATGTCGGTTAACCAATTTAATGATATTGCACGAGTTCAAAGAAGTATTGTTAATATTCCGCGCGTGGTTATGAATGTTGCTCTACATGAAGATTTCCTAAATTTGTGTCACATTAATGCACAAAGTCTGTGTGCTCGGCGTTTAACTAAGCTTGATGAATTCAAAAATTGTTTTACAAACAGTAAAGTGGACATAATATGCATAACGGAATCATGGTTAAATGATAACATAAGCGATGCAACAGTTGCCGTTGATGGTTACTGCATTCTTAGAAACGATCGCCCAACCGGTCGTGGAGGAGGAATCTGTGTTTATCACAAATTTGATCTTGATTGCAAAGTTATTGCTGGTTCCGATTTTCACCCGGGACATGGTAATGGTGACCGAACTGAATATTTATTTATTGAAGTTCGAGTGAACAACGATAAATTTCTCCTAGGCGTAGTTTATTCTCCTCCAGAAGTTGATTGCTCTAATATCCTCGATCAAAAACTTTCCGAATTGTCACTTGATTATGAACAGATAGTTGTGACAGGTGATTTTAATACAAATCTGAAGAAAAATAGCACTAAAACAGCACGTCTCTGTGAAGTTTTAGATAATTTTGGCTTATTTTGCGTTAACAATAAACCTACCCACTTTTATCCTGGTGGAAGTTCTTTATTAGACTTATTGATTACAAACGACATTAACTTTGTTCTCAATTTCAACCAAGTGTCAGCCCCTTGTTTCTCCAATCATGATATGATTTTTGCATCTCTCAATGTAACTCGTAACAGTGGCAATCGTCCAAATATGTATAGAGACTATAATCGAATCAATTTTTTGGAGTTGCAAGATACTTTGAACAATATAAATTGGTCTTTACTTTACAGTATAACAGATTCTGACTTAGCTCTTGATTTTTTCAATAGTCATATTGTTCAACTTTATGATAGTTTAGTGCCATTGCGAACTGCTCGACCTAAATCCAATGCTCCATGGTTCAATGACGATATCTTGTATGCAATGATTGCCAGAGATATTGCATATCGTCAATGGACTTCTAGTAAAAGACTTTCTGACCAGCTCCAGTTTAAACGACTCCGTAATAAAGTAACTCAACTCGTTGATAAAGCAAAATCTAATTATATGACCTCTAGTTTAGAATCATCCAATACAAGTAAAGAACTTTGGACGAAACTCAAAAACCTAAACGTTACTGGTGGTTCTAAGAGCTGTGTAAAGTTCTGTAATACTGGCGACGAAATCAATGCTTTTTTCGGTGAAAGCTTTACACGAGATTCTGAACATCCATCGATACCACCATCAAATTGTGATGGTTTTCGATTTACTCCGTGCAATGAACTGGAAGTCTGTAATGCTATCTTTTCGATTTCTTCAAATGCCATTGGTATGGATGGTATTCCTTTAAAGTTCATCAAGATTATTTTACCGTTAATTCTCACCCCAATAACGTACCTTTTCAACTTATTCATTTTAACTGCAAAATTTCCTCGAGCATGGAAGACCGCTAAAATAATTCCGATACGTAAAACACCAGCTGGATCTAGTTTGAATAATCTCCGTCCTATCAGTATTTTAAGTTCACTGTCCAAAGCTTTTGAGACAATTTTGAAAACTCAGGTGCAAGATTATATACAACGGTTTAATCTACTCAGCCCTTTTCAGTCTGGGTTCAGATCTGGACACAGTACCACTTCGGCGCTACTTAAAGTACACGATGATATACACCAGTATATCGATAAAAGAGGTGTTGCTTTTTTGCTTTTAATAGATTTCTCTAAAGCATTTGATAGAGTATCTCACGTCAAATTACTTTGGAAACTATCACATCAGTTTGGTTTTAGTCGTGATGCTGTTTCTTTTATAAAATCATATTTGAATTTACGTACTCAAGCAGTAGAAATAAATGAAAGTTTATCAAGTCCAATCACCATTTTGTCAGGCGTCCCCCAAGGATCCGTTCTAGGACCGCTGCTGTTCTCATTATTCATAAACGATTTGCCTTCAGTTCTTAAATACTGCTTAATTCACATGTTTGCAGATGATGTACAATTGTACATCTGTTCAACTGATTCCAACTTAGTGGATATAGGTACACTTATCAATTCGGATTTAAAGAACATTCTGGATTGGTCATTGAGTAATCTGCTCCCTATTAATTCATCAAAAACCAAAGCAATGTTTATTTCTAGGAGGCAGATTCGCACCACGCTGCCGGATATAATTATCGACAATGAAAAAATAGAGTACGTTGTCAAAGCTCGCAATCTAGGCGTGATATTCCTATCAAACCTTGAATGGGATTCTCAAATTAATGCTCAGTGTGGAAAAATCTATGCAGGGCTACGACACTTAAGACTTACTGCGGGAATGCTTCATGTTGCTACCAAAGTTAAACTGTTTAAAACACTTTTATTACCTTATTTTTCTTATGGTTTGGAATTAATTTTAAATGCTTCAGCTGTTTCTTATAATCGATTAAGAGTAGCATTAAACCATTGTGTTCGATGGGTTTTCAATTTGTCTAGGTTCGCTAGCGTAACACACCTACAGCGGCAACTGTTGGGATGTGCTTTTGACAGATTTTTTCAATTCCGATGCTATGTCACCCTGTATAATATTATACACAAAGGTCCTAACTATCTCCTCGACAAGTTGCAGCTTTTTAGAAGCACAAGAGTTCGTCACTTTGCTCTAATATTTCATAACTCCTCACATTATAACAGTACTTTTTTTATTCGTGCAATCATCCAGTGGAATCTTCTTCCAATTAGAATCAAATCTGTCAATTCAGCAACAAGATTCCGTCATAAATGTATGGCCTGGCTAAATGAAGGGATCTAACTTGAGTGGACTGAGCGATAAAGTTAAGAATAGAGTTTTCATATTTGTGTTTAGTTTTAGTATATCATTTTTTTTTATTTCACATGAAAAAGATTGTCGTGAGCAACGTGGAATCCGATTGTAGAAATTTTATAAGGGTGTTCCCTTACTCTACAAGTATGTTGAAATATAAATAAATAAATAAATAAATAAATCGATATGAGTCCAGTGCTAGGGTTTTACCGTGCCCAGAATCGCGTTTCTTTTGGTTGATTTCATATCGACCCCCACTATAACTGTCTGATGGATCCGATTTACGGATCGCGACTGTGCTGGATCTAACAGGCTATCGACACCAATCCAGGATTAATTATCTTCCGTTTCACGTCTTCGTTCTGTGCTTGTAGCTGGTGTTGCTCATGGCTTACTTACTTATCCGATTCTCTGTTCCGTCCGCGTCTGGATTCTTACTGTATCAGTTTCTCTCGCTCTGACAAACGGCTGGCATGCGGAGGCTTGCGTATCTTGGACTCTCGTGCTTCGATTTCTCCCGTATCGAGAACGGCAAACGCTGGAAAGTTGTGTAAGCAGCTGGAGTTGGCAGGTTGTGAGGAGGGTTGGGTGCTTGGCTTCGTCCTTCTTGAATCCCGCGCTATGAGCGGTGTATGTCCGTTGGTGATTCTGCTTCGCCACGGTCTGCTGTGCTTGTTGTCCTGGTTTGCTCTGTTCCATCCACTGCATGGTTTTGCGTACTCCGAAGAAGGCTCGTGCGCTTGCGCCAGTGACTGAGGTCTATCTTGGTTTGATGTGTCACCATGAAGCAGCTTACCTTTGAGCTTGACTTCCGCTATGTCTGAGGAGTCCCGGGGGGTCCGCCTTCGTCGACCCTCACCCCTGTGCAACGGCTCAAGGTTTTCCCGAGGCTCTCTCCAAAAGTTCCGTCTCTAGTTTGCGGTTACCTGCTTTCCTTCCTATTGTCCCGAGTAAACGAAAAACCCATAACACCCCCATGCTCATGGGGTTTGACATGGGTGTTTGAAATGGGTTCAACCCATGAAAACACCATCACCATGGTCCGGTAGATCCCATACAAAATACCATATGTTGGTGCATTTATGGGTTATTGAGACCATTTTATGGTGTCTTGATGGTTGTGAATTTTGGCACGGACCATGTTATAGGTCTTTTCATGTGGCTATGTGGTGTTTGAACCCATGAGTATTTGCTCGGGGTGTTCGCGCGGTCGCTGGCTGGTTTCTGTCGTTCCGAAATGACGCGCCTGTTACGGGCTTTCTCGACATACGTTTTCTCTCGAATCGCTAACGGCGTGCGTGCTGAATGCTTCTGCATCCGACGTGCGTTTTCTCCCGATTCGCTAACGACTTGCCTGCTGAAGGCTTCTACTTCTCGACGTGTGTTTTCTCCCGATTCGCTAACGGCTTGCCTGCTGAAGGCTTCTGCTTCTCGAAACGCGTTTTCTCCCGAATCGCTAACGGCGTGCCTGCTGAAAGCTTCTGCTTCTCGAAACGCGATTTCTCCCGAATCGCTAACGGCTTGCCTGCTGAAGACCTCTGCTTCTCGAAACGCGTTTTCTCCCGAATCGCTAACGGCGTGCTTGCTGAAGGCTTCTGTTTCTCGAAACGCGTTTTCTCCCGAATCGCTAACGGCTTGCCTGCTGAAGGCTTCTGCTTCTCGAAACGCGTTTTCTCCCGAATCGTTAACGGTGTGCCTGCTGAAGGCTTCTGCATCCGACGTGCGTTTTCTCTCGATTCGCTAACGGCTTGCCTGCTGAAGGCTTCTGCTTCTCGAAACGCGTTTTCTCCCGAATCGCCAACGGCTTGCCTGCTGAAGGCTTCTGTCTTCGTTGGTGGAAGTCCTGTCCCGTCCCTCACGTCACGACAGCTCCTTGCTACGACTGCGAGTTGCCATGGGCTTTCCTAGACAGCTCTTCGAATCCAAATGACGCTGGCTGGAGTGCCATGGTGGGGAGGTAGTTATTGCTCGCCACACCATGACAGGGCACGATTTGTCCCGATCGGCTAACGGTATTTTTGGAGCATGATGCTCGTGGTTAGCAGGTTGGAGTCTGCCGACATAGCTGAGTAAATTTTCTCTAATCCGCCTTAATGTCCTTTGCGTGATACCTGCCTCTCTTTCATGTGGCTACGTCTTCTAGAGTGTACATGTTGACGCCCAGGACGTCTTTGACTATCGCTGGAACGAACTTGGGATCAAGTTTGCGATTCATGTAGTCCGAAGGTTCTACGCCATACCAAATCTCCCGGTTTGAATGTTACTGTTCGTGTTCGAAGATTGTATCTCTGCTTCGCATTTTCGTGATTGTTCCTGATGCGTCGCAGTACGAATTCCTGTACCCGCCGAACCGTTGACAGTCGCATATCCTGTGCTACCTTGGGGTCGTCTGGGGTGTTGAGACTTTGTTGCACGTAGAGATCTGTGTGAAGTATCAGGTCCCTTCCAAAGTTGGCAAAATGCGGACTTACTCCGGTCGCATCTTGTTTCGCACCGTTGATGGCCGCCGTGATTGCTGGAAGCTGTGAATCCCATTCTCGATGATCTCCTAGCAATTCTCGAATGCAGGTGATTAGTACTCTGTTGACCCGCTCTGCATTGTTTACCATTGGGCAGTAGTAAGCCGTCTTCATATGCACGATGTTGTGCCGAGCTAGCAGGGACTTGAACACCACTGACTCGAACTGTTTTCCATTGTCCGATAAAACTATTCTGGGACGCGAAAACTTCGAGACGATTTCGTGCTCCAGAAACTGGACCATCTTTGCAGCGTCCGCGTTTTTCATTGGATGTGCGGCGACGTATTTTGTGATCCAATCTACGACTACTAGCATGACTGTGTTTCCCTGCTTCGAGCGTGTGAACGGACCAACGAAATCCATTGATATTAACTCCCAGGACATTTTGGCCGGCTTCAAGTTTCCCATTTGTGGTATCATCCTTGAGTTTGGTGCTTTGCTTGCCTTGCAGGTTTGGCAGCTCTTGACGTAGTTGCTTACCTCGTCCCGCATCTTCGGCCAGTGAAAATGGGCTTGAAGTTTCTGAAAAGTTCTGTGGAAACCCAAGTGTGCTGCTATGGGTACATTTTTCTCTTCTTTTTATTTATATAGATATAGTTTTCTTGATCCTTATTTTTTTTCGTTACCATTCGTCGTCTTCACGTACTCCAGGAACTCGTCCACTAAGTCCCAAGTCTCCTGTGGGATGACGTCCATATTCCGGTAGTTGAAGATCCTCTTCTTGTTATTGCTCTTGTTCGCGTAAAAAAAAATTCTTCTTTTATTTTTGTCCTTGTGGACCACTGTTCCCTACTTCATTGTAAAAGTTTTTTTTTCTTTATTTTTGTCCTTATGGACCACTGTTCCCTACTTTTATTTATTACTTTCCTTTTAAACTATTGCGACGCTTCTGGCGGCACTCGTCGCTACCTTTTCGGTATAGTGCTTATGCACTTTTGCTATTGTTTTTGCTATCACGTAGCTTTCTGCTACCACTGCTAAGACGCATAGCGCAATACTTTGGGTACTTTGGTGTTGTTCAGTGTTAGAGGTGTTGGTGGCGACGATTTCGTCTGCCGAAAACCAACCCATTATCTATACAAATTTTTTGCACTTTGCACCTTTTTTATTGTCTTGAATGTTCATCACTTGGTGTTTAGTTGTGTTCTTTTTTTTTGCGAAAAACGACAACGGGGAATAGATGTCGTATTCCTAAACCACTGATATGTGCATTACTAGTCTTCACCTCACTGATTGTCTGGTGGGTTTTTCATATTGTGCTTTTATTTTATCTTTCACGCGTACTATTTTCACATCACTATTAAACACTTTTATTCTTTGATCACAGGTTTTTTATCTTCACGGTCGCCATGTGTTATAATAACTTTGTGTTAAGTATGAATGTGATATATTAAAAACACTTTTTGTTTCCGTTTAAAACTCATCATGAACTGTCATGAACTGTGTCTATATTTCTTCAACTTAATCTACTTATACTAACTAATACATGTAAACCTTAAAGCTAATTTTCCTATCAGATAGTTAGTTTCGTTCTAATAGGCGGGGCTTCGAAAGCTCGCCATGAATGTTTCTTACGTCTAAAGTTACTTCTATGGCTGTCTCGCCAGTGTGCGTATATGTTTAGGGAGAAAGGAGGGGCTTAGTCGAATAGCCAGTTCTCTTACGTCATATTCTCTCTACTCTCTTGTGCGCTTCGCATCGGTATTTTGAGCTGACCTTCATAGCTTAGCCGGTGCTACCTGCCTTAATGTTTTTGTTTGTTGAAATTGCTGTGGTATGACTTTACTGTTCGGAGGGCATGATTTATTACGGTCAAGTTTTCGTTCTTGGTTTTGGGTTTAAGTTCGTGTTGTAGAAACATGCATATGTTTTGAGAGACGTGAGTTTGGTTCTGTGGCTTGTATGTAGATCGGTTTTCCGGTTTGAATGTAGGTCTGTTTACGAGGTGCTAAAGATGCAGGTCTGTTTTAGAAATGTGATTGGTTGATTATTACTAGCTGTGAAAAACATAGTTGTTTGGTACTGTACATGTTGTCTTTTGTACGAAGTGGGTTTTTTGTGTCAATGGGGCTAAGTGTTATGCTTGGTATTCATGGTCTGAGTGTTTGATTTATTTAAGCGCTGTCAGTAATTTTCGTGTGCTATGGTTTTCGTCATGTTCGATGTAAGATTTTCGAGTCGTGGGAAACTATCGGTTTGAGATGCGATGTTGTGTCGTAGGTTGGGTCAATTGATATTATGTTTGGGGTATGGTTGATATTGGTGTAGTACAGGTATAGTACAGGTATAGTACATCATGGAACTTTCCTATCAACGCGTCGTTCTTCGAATGGTACCACTTTTTTCCACAAGTGGATCGCATTTCCATCTTCGTCCTTGCTTAGTACAGCTCGTTGTTCGCTAACCTGAAGTTCGGGAAACGATCGCCCTCATTTTGCACTTAATCCTTTAGCTGCATGTACCATGAATCAGTGGGGTTCGCACCGTCGAAGGTCACCGATGCCACTATCCGCGATAGTGCGTCCGGCACTACGTCGATGCTTCCCTTCCGGTACTTGATCTCGAAGTCGAATGCGTTTAAACGGCTCATGAGGGCTGTCGGATTCTTCATCGTTCGCAGATACCTGAGTGCGGCGTGGTCGCAAAAACAGTAAACTTCACTCCTTCCATGTACCCTCGGAACTTCTCGATGGCGCGGATGACCGCCAGACATTGACGTTCCGGTACCGAATATTTCCGTTCCGAAGACGATAGCTTCTGTGAAAAGTAACAAATCGGGTGTTCATCTCCGTCAGTCTCCTGCGTCAGTACGGCTCTAATCGCAACATCGCTGGCATCGCAGGCAATAGCAAATGGCATTGTGTAGTCAGGCATTGCCAACACCGGGGCTGATACCAACGCTGCTTTGAGCTTTAGGAATGCTTCGTCTGCTTGCATACTCCACCGAAACTTATTCTTTGTCTTCGTCAGTTCCGTTATCGGTACTGCCAGTCGAGACAAATCTGCTATAAAACGACGGTACCAATTGCACATGCCGAGAAACCGTTGTACTTCCTTCCGGTTCGTTGGGGCTGGGAATTTCACGATACTCTCGATCTTTTCTTCATCGACTGTCCATCCGCTCTCATTCAAAATGTACCCCAGATATCTGATTTCTCGACGACAGAACTTTTTCTGACGATATCGTCAAGTTTGCTCTTCGTAGACGCCTCGCCACTTCTTCCAACAGCTTGATGTGTTCGTCGAACGCTTTGGAGAAGATTACGATGTCGTCCAGGTAGCGAAATACGTTTGGTTCCATGTCTGCGAACAAATGTGTCGTGCGAGAGCTTGACTCACTGTACAAAGTCCGAAGGGAACATTGTACTGGAAGTGTCCTCGTGATGGGACCGTAAATGCTGTCAACGGCCTAGATGCCTCCTGCAACGGTAACTGCCAGAACGCATCCTTGAGATCGATTGACGAAATGTACTCAAAGCCGCCGAGATTATTGATAATCGACGAGATTAGCGGAATAGGGTATCCTTCGTTCACCATCACGGAGTATTAGTGGCGGACAGACCCGGTATTTCCCAGTTTTCTTCTTAACCGCTACCAGTGGGTTGTTCCACGGAGAAAATAGAGCTTTTTCTATAACATCCAGAGCGAACATCCTGTCGATCTCGCGGTTCACATCTTCTAGCCCATACGGAGACATTGGATAGTGTCGCTGCTTGCGTGGTGGTGCGTCTCCTACGTCTATCCGGTGCTCATATAATATTGTCCTGCCCAGCCTTCCTTCCGCTATTGGGAACTTCGTAAGCGTTTTCTTAAGTTGTCTGTGTTGTTCCGCGCTCAGGACTTTCATTGGCTCGTCTTCTTTCAGCTCCGTCTTATCCAGCTCCGTTTCCATACTGCAGCATGTTGCTTTGACTCCGAACTTGTCCCAAAAGTTCATGCCCAGGATCAGGCAATCCGAAATTGTCGGGACCAGCAGTAGTGGGATGGTCTCGTTCTGGTTGTTGAAAACTATCGGCACTCGAACGAAGTGTGAAATCTTGTGCTGCGTGCCGTCCGCTGTTTTGATGCCTCCCATCACGATTCCTTTGCGCAGACTTAGCTGTTCGACGATCTTTACGTTGCTATCGCCTAGAAGTGAGCAGTTCGCCCCGCTATGTAGCAGCGCTGTCATTTCTTAGCCCAATACGCTAATGATTGCGGTTGTCTAGTCTGCGATTAATAATGATTGTGTTTAGTAGTCCTAGTTCGGTGATATCGGAGGCGTTTTCAATTGGTTGCGGAGATTCATTACCCTCTATTGTAGATTCCCCGCGGTAGCATTTCCCGCATCTATCCGACACGTGATGCAGCTGCGTAGGGAGTATCTCTTTCGTCCACAACGATAGCAGAAAAGAATTGCCTGTGGCTTTGCACAATCCATGAAACGATGTCCTTCTTCATCGCAGTTCCAGCAGATCATCCCCGTACGTCTCTGGTCTATCGGTTCTAGTCTGTGTTCCCCAGCTCTGTCTTGCTCTCCTCGTACTGAGTTCTGCGGAGCTTGCAACTCCCGAGTTGTCAAGCGTTCCTCGTCGTCAACTGCATCTTCAGCGCGCTGACTTGCTCCGTAAGCTGCCAGTATCCGTCATCATGTTGCGAGTGTGCTCCTTCTTCATCGAGCGAGGAATTTTGCCCGTCGACCAATCCGCCTGCCGAGTTTTCCTCCAGCTCTACAGTGTGTACCCTACCGAACCGTGGTTGATGCTGCATTGCCGGTGCTGGTCTTGGTGCAACGGTGGGTGTTGCGAAGCTAGGCTCTAAAAGCGCACTGTGCGGAATTGGAACCCTGCGTTGCCTGTTCAGAAGCATCCTCGTTTCATCGTAGCTGGTGCAGATCTCCACCATTTCCTGTATAGTGTGTGGTCTGGCTGCGGTCACGATCGCTGCATAATCGGCATTCGTATTTTTCTTTACGATGAAAAACTTCTCTTCCTCGCACATCGGTGGCGTAACAAACCGAAATAGTGCTGCGATGTCCCGATAATATTTCGAAAATTCCTCGTTGGGTCCTTGGAATCGGAAGCAAGCCTCAAATTTAGTCTAGTCTAGTCTACACATACACAGCCAATACATGTAGGGATCCTGGAAAATTGCAGACGTTCGTCCACAATTTTTCTTGTCATTATTAATGTTTGTGGCACATATTGAATATGACACAAGCATTAAAGCGGCCAGGCCAACTGTGCAGCGTACAAAATAAAGATGATTCAAAATTATACGGCAATCAAATTATTCATTCAATGAATAATTTAATCAGCGGATTATTTTGAACCTTGAATAAGGAAGAAACGAGGACAACCGTACACAACCGTTTCAATTTGATGGGGGTTTGATAAATCGTTGGGAGTGACTTTGCTAAGAGGGTTAATATCACTCCTTTGGTCACAGGTTCCTGGGATGGGACAGAAGTATTTAGCCCTGTCTAATTGGCGAAATCGGTTAATTAGTAGTAATATAAACAAAAGCGCATAAAAAATACAAACCAACAGACAACTCACCTTCGACAGAATCTATACAGGACTTCTAGGTGCTAATAGACAGTACAGGATCTTGAAAACAGAAACCTTCCGCGTTCATTGACGAAAAACACAAATAACTGTACCGTATATTTCACAATAGGCTGAACCGATACTAAAAATCATTTGAGAAGTCATTGTTATTTCTATTAAAGATTCATCGTTTGCTGTACCAATTCGAAAATTCCCGTCTTGCAAATTTCAGACAGCCTAGCATCGCTGGCGTTGTCAATATTTAATGAATCAATTATTATTCAAACACCAGCAAACAATGTGATTTGTAACTCATCTCTGTTCCCACAGTTTCACAAGTTTATTGAAAACCAGAGAAACAGTTTTCAAAGAAAAGAATAAGATATTCAATAAATCAACGAATAAATAAAATCATTTGAAAAAATAACCGTCTAAAATAGAATATTTAGTTATTAGGATTATAATCAGAACGGGCTCACCGGTTTTAAATGCGCGATCCCACTGTATCCGACACAACTAATCCACATTGTTCGAGACAGTTTCGATGTAAACTTCAGCAATGTATCTCTAATAAGCTTGGATATTCTAGTTTACTATAAAGTATTCTCTTGGTATCCCGCGTTTGCTTCAGCCTGCAGAAAGTCTGCCGGTGCAGAAAATCGAACTGATGCTGATATTTCACTCTTGACGGTAATTATGACTACACTTGTAAACCACTACTGCTGCCGTTTTTTTGCTGGTACTATTCGATTCCCGACAGCATTCAACATTTTCAACACCGCTGTAATCCATTTTATTTCATGAAAACCGAAAAAATTTACCCGGAAAAAATTGACGCGTCTTACGCCAGTGATTGCTACGATCCAAAACCTTGGAATCGGAAGCAAGCCTCAAGGCGCAAAATCTGTGCATATCCGCTGGGTAGGAGTGGGACGTTTCGATATTAAAATACATCGATTCATAGAATCGATACTGGTATCGAATGCAAGTACTGATACTTTCGATATAATCGTAGTCGTAGTATCGATACTTGAAAGTATCGCCATTCGATTCCGCACTTTTACCACAGACTAACAGACATAACACTAGGAGGAAATTCCCACAAAAATATCGATCCGGCAATTTTCCCAGAACACTAGCTCCACTCATTTGCCAAACACTCATTTGCTGATGGGTTACCCCTCAGGTTTGGGAACAATTTTTCACTAGTGGTCTATCCACCATCTGCTTGTTCATAGGTCAGTGGCGCCATAATTTCAAATGTGGGCACAGTCCCAACTACAAATATATTTAAAATGACCGTTAAAGCGGACGAAGCATTGTTTTCGAGTGTTATGTCTGTTAGTCTGTGCTTTTACAGTAGCTTAATTCCCTGAATTAGGTAATCTGCAAACCGTTGTTTGGAAATTCAGTAGTGGGTTTTGTCAGTTAACGTTTTGCTCTGCTCCTGCGAACAGAAAAAACCCGTTCGACAAATATATTTTATTGATCTGATTCGTTTGATGTTGGATCCAGTCGACGATTATGTCAGACGTCGAATGTCAGAAAAGATAAACAATAAATAATTTGGCTGATCAGAAAGTCTCATGGACTGTCAAATAATGGGCAATGTTCGGAATCGATTTTTTCATCAAATGCGATTGGTGCTCCAATTATTGTAGCAACTCAAATGTAACAACCGATTCCGCAATGGTTTAGCCTGAATAGGTAATCACATTTCACTCGGAAATAATTCCAAACTCGTTCATAATTCCGAATCGAATACTTCCAACTACTGGTTCTTTCGATTCTTTTCGATATCGTGAAGATTGTATCAATATCAGTAAAGTATCGTGATTGAAGTATCGATACCAAAAAATCGAGCATCGGAAACAGAAGTATAGATTCCGTACTAGTATCGAAAATATCGCAACGTCCCTAGGTAGGACTTCCTTCCGTATCTCCAGTTTCCCAGGAAAGTAATGTGTGCTGCGCCATGGCTCGTGCGTACCAATCCAAAGCATCTTCCTGTAACAGATGTTTGATCGATGCCAATAAGGTGTCGTCGTTCATCCCTTACGATCTAGCGAATGTTTCAACTCGGTCCAAGAATATATTTTGCGACGTAGTGTCCTTCTCTCCCCGAAACTTGAATGGCCAATTGTGTACTGCTTTCGTTGTGCACCTGTCGTCGCCCGATCGCTCCCCGGTCTGGTGTCTCGCCGCAGTAGATGATGCAGTAAATCATCGCGCAGCCGGTCGTACTCTTCCCATACGTTCCTGTTTCCTCTCGTGCCGCTGGCTGTTCCTGCTCGGTCGTTTCGTCCCGATCTGCGTTGATTATCGTTCGAATTCCAGCCGGCTCTCTCCTCTTCTTGCTGATCCTCTAAGCGTGAATTGTCCTACCGCTCGTGATTGTGAAAACTCCTGGGAGTCGGTGGAATGTCCAGTGGTGGTGGCGTGTAATGTGACTCTGTCGTAATCCGTCCGTGATCACTATAGAAACGTCTACCGGAGAAGTCCAATTCGAGAACACCTTGCCTTCAGCTCGCAGATAGTAATGAACTGGATGCCGGAAGCGTTGTATGTTGACTGCTTCTTCTGCTATGTTCTCTCGACGCGTCCTGTCCAGTTGCCCTGGTACCGTCATCGTCTCGCGTTGGATCGTTCTCATCCGCTAGCAGCTGCCGATTGGGTTTTGGCACCGCCCCTCCTGCAATTCCATAACCTGCCACACTCACTGGATTGGTTAAAGCACTGTTCACGTCACTGATTAACACTGATAAGCGCGTCGAACGATCTGTGCGCGTCTGCTAGGAAACCCGGCGGCTTGAGTTCCTATAATGTACGAGTCACGACCGTAATTGACATAAATTTGGTTTGTCGGTACTCTGAAGAGCAGGTCCAACAACTTTCTGTAGCTCATAAATCGCTATCTGACAGGATTCTATATTCACAGTTAGACTCATAACGTGATCCGTGAACTGTTGCGAAAAATGTTTCGGGTCCGGTCATCTTGAACAGCGGCCCTCAACTTTTGAACTTTGACTCTATGAGTCATAGAACCTAGATTAACCATGTGACGTAAGGCCAACTCGCAGTTGATCTCTTCGTCATTTAGATGGGTGAAGTCCATCCTAAAAGTTTCTTAATGGATCACAAACCAAATAAACTTAATTGCTACCACAAATCTTTAGTGTTACACTAATCTACCAATTGGCTTAAATAAACATGTGGGATTTTATGTTGGGGGCCATTGTAACAAATGTTTGGCTATCACCCAAAGCAGACAGAGAATGCATAATAACCCCAAAGTACCTATACATTTAATAGCAAGGGCTAATACGGGGAGGTGAGAATGTCAATCGTGTGTACGCTTACCTGATGATGCTGAAGCCATCGATTTGGATATCAGTCGAGATTCCTTCCATCCGACATTCCCGTCAGTCATCACAGTCTTCTCGTATAGAACGTAACTCTGCCGTGCCGTGATATTTTGGGGATGAAGCTAAACTAACCGCTGGAACAGATCAAGGCGGATCTACTGCTGCTGAGGTAGCGGTCCTGGATGAAGATTTCGACGTGTAGGCAGACCTTTCCCTATGATGAGCTTCTGTGGTGAAACGGCTCACGTGTAGCGCTTGCCAGTGGAAATCACGTAGGGTGATGAGCCCATTTGCGCCATGTTTCTATTATCACCCTACCCATTTGAAGCCGTTGGTTAGAGCAGTGTCTGCCATCTTTGTTCAACGCATTGAGTCAAATGATAGCGCAACAATAGAGGCACTCGATTCGAGTTTTCATTGCGCTCAAACACAAGAATTTTACTGTTTTCAGTGCATTTGTTTTACTATATTAGTTCTTAACAACGAAGCAAAGCTGTTGATGTCAATTTTCACGCATTCCATTGATTGTAGAGCGAGAAATTAACGAATTAGTGAGACACCTTGCTTAGTGTGGTGAAAATAGGCACTTTACCCTACCTTCGTTTGCTTCTTCGGTGCTTAACCTCACCTCCTTCCAAAAGGCGTGAACAGGGTCCAACTCACAATCGACTATGGTCGTGGTTACAGAACATTGGGGAATTGTTTCTGGAGATTAAGCACAGATGAAGGACTTTCCAATCAACCCTCCGCCTATCGAATCTTTTTTTTCGAGCCGAGATTCGCACAATTGGAGCAACCGACACTGCCTTCAGTGGGGCAGTCAATCCCAGACACTTTCCCTGGCTGGGGCGCTCTCCTCGGGTCTCTCTCAACTCAACTCGCAAAGCCTGGACGAATTCAATTTTGCCCGGCAAAACAACCACCATGAATCACTTCACATCGCCTTTTCGCGTTTTTTCGTCGTGACTAACGACTTACCTTTCAATATAGGGGCCCCTTTTCAAAATTATATATATATATAAACTTTTCATTATTTTATTGTTCATTTGCTGCACCACCATTTTGACGGCTCTGTGCGGGATGGGCTGAAAATTTTCACTTTTCCGAGTCATTTTCGAAAGATTTTTCAAAACACTATTTTTCCGTTGATAATGAATGTCCTACATATTCCAAAATTTAATACAACATTGGTACAAATATTTTCGACAAAATGCCGAAGAAATTGATTAAATCCATTCAGTACAACAAAAGATATAAGCGTTCAAAATCTTACATCATTTTTCTTCCGAAATTTTGAAAAGGGGCCCCTATATTGAAAGGTAAGTCGTTAGTCACGACGAAAAAACGCGAAAAGGCGATGTGAAGTGATTCATGGTGGTTGTTTTGCCGGGCAAAATTGAATTCGTCCAGGCTTTGCGAGTTGAGTTGAGAGAGACCCGAGGAGAGCGCCCCAGCCAGGCAAAGTGTCTGGGATTGACTGCCCCACTGAAGGCAGTGTGGGTTGCTCCAATTGTGCGAATCTCGGCTCGAAAAAAAAGATTCGATAGGCGGAGGGTTGATTGGAAAGTCCTTCATCTGTGCTTAATCTCCAGAAACAATTCCCCAATGTTCTGTAACCACGACCATAGTCGATTGTGAGTTGGACCCTGTTCACGCCTTTTGGAAGGAGGTGAGGTTAAGCACCGAAGAAGCAAACGAAGGTACGTGATTTCCACTGGCAAGCGCTACACGTGAGCCGTTTCACCACAGAAGCTCATCATAGGGAAAGGTCTGCATACACGTCGAAATCTTCATCCAGGACCGCTACCTCAGCAGCAGTAGATCCGCCTTGATCTGTTCCAGCGGTTAGTTTAGCTTCATCCCCAAAATATCACGGCACGGCAGAGTTACGTTCTATACGAGAAGACTGTGATGACTGACGGGAATGTCGGATGGAAGGAATCTCGACTGATATCCAAATCGATGGCTTCAGCATCATCAGGTAAGCGTACACACGATTGACATTCTCACCTCCCCGTATTAGCCCTTGCTATTGAATGTATAGGTACTTTGGGGTTATTATGCATTCTCTGTCTGCTTTGGGTGATAGCCAAACATTTGTTACAATGGCCCCCAACATAAAATCCCACATGTTTATTTAAGCCAATTGGTAGATTAGTGTAACACTAAAGATTTGTGGTAGCAATTAAGTTTATTTGGTTTGTGATCCATTAAGAAACTTTTAGGATGGACTTCACCCATCTAAATGACGAAGAGATCAACTGCGAGTTGGCCTTACGTCACATGGTTAATCTAGGTTCTATGACTCATAGAGTCAAAGTTCAAAAGTTGAGGGCCGCTGTTCAAGATGACCGGACCCGAAACATTTTTCGCAACAGTTCACGGATCACGTTATGAGTCTAACTGTGAATATAGAATCCTGTCAGATAGCGATTTATGAGCTACAGAAAGTTGTTGGACCTGCTCTTCAGAGTACCGACAAACCAAATTTATGTCAATTACGGTCGTGACTCGTACATTATAGGAACTCAAGCCGCCGGGTTTCCTAGCAGACGCGCACAGATCGTTCGACGCGCTTATCAGTGTTAATCAGTGACGTGAACAGTGCTTTAACCAATCCAGTGAGTGTGGCAGGTTATGGAATTGCAGGAGGGGCGGTGCCAAAACCCAATCGGCAGCTGCTAGCGGATGAGAACGATCCAACGCGAGACGATGACGGTACCAGGGCAACTGGACAGGACGCGTCGAGAGAACATAGCAGAAGAAGCAGTCAACATACAACGCTTCCGGCATCCAGTTCATTACTATCTGCGAGCTGAAGGCAAGGTGTTCTCGAATTGGACTTCTCCGGTAGACGTTTCTATAGTGATCACGGACGGATTACGACAGAGTCACATTACACGCCACCACCACTGGACATTCCACCGACTCCCAGGAGTTTTCACAATCACGAGCGGTAGGACAATTCACGCTTAGAGGATCAGCAAGAAGAGGAGAGAGCCGGCTGGAATTCGAACGATAATCAACGCAGATCGGGACGAAACGACGAGCAGGAACAGCCAGCGGCACGAGAGGAAACAGGAACGTATGGGAAGAGTACGACCGGCTGCGCGATGATTTACTGCATCATCTATGCATATATATATATATATATATATATTATATATATATATATATATATATATATATATATATTATATATATATATATATATATATATATATATATATATATATATATATATATATATATATATATATATATATATATATATATATATATATATATATTATATATATATATATATATATATATATATATATATATATATATATATATATATATATATATATATATATATATATATATATATATATATATATATATATATATATATATAATATATAATATATATTATATATATATATATATATATACTATATATACTATATATATATATATATATATTTAGATATATATATATATATATATATATAAAATATATATAATATATATACTATATATATATTATTAATATAT